>NC_092111.1:44548574-44688574 GCF_045679555.1 Salvelinus alpinus | reverse complement strand
TCAATGTGGAAGCTATATACAGGGGGTACCGGTACAGAGTCAATGTGGAGGCTATATACAGGGGGTACCGGTACAGAGTTAATGTGGAGGCTATATACAGGGGGTACCGGTACAGAGTCAATGTGGAGGCTATATACAGGGTGTTACGGTACAGAGTCAATGTGGAGGCTATATACAGGGTGTTACGGTACAGAGTCAATGTGGAGGCTATATACAGGGTGTTACGGTACAGAGTCAATGTGGAGGCTATATACAGGGTGTACCAGTACAGAGTTAATGTGGAGGCTATATACAGGGGGTACCGGTACAGAGTCAATGTGGAGGCTATATACAGGGGTACCGGTACAGAGTCAATGTGGAGGCTATATACAGGGGGTACCGGTACAGAGTCAATGTGGAGGCTATATACAGGGTGTTACGGTACAGAGTCAATGTGGAGGCTATATACAGGGGGTACTGGTACAGAGTCAATGTGGAGGCTATATACAGGGTGTTACGGTACAGAGTCAATGGAGGCTATATACAGGGGTACCGGTACAGAGTCAATGTGCTGGAGCACTGGTCAGTCCAGTTAATTGAGGTAATATGTACATGTAGGTAGAGTTAAAGTGACTATGCATAGATAATAACAGAGAGTAGCAGCAGTGTAAAAGGGAAATGCAAATAGTTTGGGTAGCCATTTGATTAGATGTTCAGCAGTCTTATGGCTTGGGGGTAGAAGCTGTTTAGAAGCCTCTTGGATCTAGACTTGGCGCTCCGGTACTGATTGCCCTGAAGTAGCAGAGCGAACAATCTATGACTAGGGGTGCTGGATTCTTTGACAATTTTTAGGGCCTTCCTCTGACACCGCCTGGTACAGAGGTCCTGGATGGCAGGGAGCTTGGCCCCAGTGATGTACTGGGCCGTACACACTACCCTCTGTAGCGCCTTGCGGTCGGAGGCCGTGCAGTTGCCATACCAGGCAGTGATGCAACCAGTCAGGATGCTCTCGATGGTGCAGCTGTAAAACCTTTTTGAGGATCTGAGGACCCATGCCAAATCTTTTTAGTCTCCTGGTGGGGAATAGGTTTTGTCGTGCCTTCTTCACAACTGTCATGGTGTGTTTGGACCATGTTAGTTTGTTTGTGCTGTGGACACCAGGGAACTTGAAGATCTCAATCTGTTCCACTACAGGCCCGTCGATGAGAATGGGGGCGTGCTCTGACCTCCTCCCTATAGGGACTGAGCACGCACCCCTGAGGGGCCCCCATATTGAAGATCAGTGTGGCAGATGTGTTGTTACCTACCCTTACCACCTGGGGGTGTCCCGTCAGGAAGTCCAGGATCCAGTTGCAGAGGGAGGTGTTTAGTCCCAGCTTTGAGAGCACTATGGTGTTGAACGCTGAGCTGTAGTCAATGAATAGCATTCTCACATAGGTGATCCTTTTGTCCAGGTGTGAAAGGGCAGTGTGGAGTGCAATAGAGATTCCTGATTCCTGATTCTACCTGGAATATGTTGGAGAGACTTCCATTAAGAACACCTTCTTTGTTCTGTTAGACAGGTAACTCTTAATCCACATTATAGGAGGGGGTGTAAAGCCATAACACATACGTTTTTCCATTAGGAGACTATGATCGATAATATCAAAAGCCACACTGAAGTCTAACAAAACAGCCCCCAGAATCTTTTTTATCATCAATTTCTCCCAGCCAATCATCAGTAATTTGTGCATGTTGAATGTCCTTCACATTAAGCGTGCTGAAAGTCTAGTTTCAGGAAACTAGGTGTATGTCGCGCATCACTACATCACAGGAGAGCCATTTGATCGTAAACTTAAAACAAAAAAAATCGAAGTATGTTTTTTGGCAGAAATGCCTTCTTGAACATGTGAACTTTTATCTGCCTTAACATACTGTATGTTTCCCATGCCAATAACCCTTAATTTGAATTTAATTGAGAGAGAGAGAGAGAGAGAGAGAGAGAGAGAGAGAGAGAGAGAGAGAGAGAGAGAGAGAGAGAGAGAGAGAGAGAGAGAGAGAGAGAGAGAGAGAGAGAGAGAGAGAGAGAGAGAGAGAGAGAGAGAGAGAGCAAAGAGATATAGAGAACACAGAGAGAGAGAGAGAAAACGAGACAATGTTATTTTTATTCCATTATCGCTGAAGTGCTGCTCACGCAGAAGATCCCAAGGGTATTTTACAAGAGGATCGTAGCGACTGCCCCTAGTATGAGTAATGGCAGTTGCTGATTCACTGAGTGATTCTGAAGAGGTTATGAGCAAACCAAGGACAAAGTTATCTCTCTCTCTCCATCCCTCCCCACCAGAAACGTTTATTAGCCTTCAGAACCAATAGCCTTTCTATGCTTCTCTTGTTCTCAAGATAGCCAGTTCATAAAGTACCTCTGTGTGTGTGTGTGTGTGTGTGTGTGTGTGTGTGTGTGTGTGTGTGTGTGTGTGTGTGTGTGTGTGTGTGTGTGTGTGTGTGTGTGTGTGTGTGTGTGTGTGTGTGTGTGTGTGTGTGTGTGTGTGTGTGTGTGTGTGTGTGTGTGTGTGTGAGTGAGTGAGTGAGTGGTAAAATCAATTTGGCCACTATGATTCATCTAGACTCTGTGGAACATACATAGTGTGATTCATCTAGTCTTTCACAAGACCCCATTACACCACATAAACCAAGGGAGAGGGGGAGATAAATATGGCGAGGGAGAGAGAGAGAGATTGTGAGAAGAAGGAGAGAAGTGGGGAGAGATGAGAAGAGAGGAGAGCGATTGGGAGAGGGGGATAGAGAGGTAGAGGGGGAGAGATATATGGCGAGGGAGAGAGAGATATGGAGAGAGATTGTGAGAAGAAGGAGATAATTGGAGAGAGATGAGAAGAGGGGGAATAGGAATTTTCCCTCACTCTGTTATTATTATGCCATCCATCAGCCATACGTCCTGTCATGTACCGCCGGCCTGTGCCTCTGTCTCTGTGATGGTTGCCCCAGGTTCATCAGCCTTAGGTCCTGTCATGTACCGCCGGCCGGTGCATCTCTCTCTGTGATGGTTGCCCCAGGTTCATCAGCCTTAGGTCCTGTCATGTACCGCCGGCCTGTGCCTCTCTCTCTGTGATGGTTGCCCCAGGTTCATCAGCCTTAGGTCCTGTCATGTACCGCCGGCCTGTGCCTCTCTCTCTGTGATGGTTGCCCCAGGTTCATCAGCCTTAGGTCCTGTCATGTACCGCCGGCCTGTGCCTCTCTCTCTGTGATGGTTGCCCCAGGTTCATCAGCCTTAGGTCCTGTCATGTACCGCCGGCCTGTGCCTCTCTCTCTGTGATGGTTGCCCCAGGTTCGTCCGGCTTAGGTCCTGTCATGTACCGCCGGCCTGTGCCTCTCTCTCTGTGATGGTTGCCCCAGGTTCGTCAGGCTTAGGTCCTGTCATGTACCGCCGGCCTGCGCCTCTCTCTCTGTGATGGTCACCCAGGTTCACCTGAATTATTTTATTTACTTTATTTAACCTTTATTTAACCAGGAAGGGCTCATTGAGATTTAAATCAATTTTTCAAGAGCGTCTGGGCCAAGATAGGCAGCACCAAGTCATTACAAAAAATACCGACAAACATGAAAAACTACAAGTAATCTAGTAAAAACCATAGAATTCACAAGAGTATAACAAAAATCTAAAACAGCCAATTAAAAACATTGACAGGTCAGGTAATCAGTCTCAAGATCATTCATCAGTAATTTAAAAATACCAATCGGGACAAGTTCTTCCAGTTTAAAAGTATTTTGTAAGGCGTTCCAAGACGATGGTGCAGAGTACATAAAAGACCTTTTACCAAATTCAGTTCGGACATTTGGAACAGTTAGCAGGATAAAGTCCAGCGAACGAAGAGAGTACCCACCACATTTCTGAACAATAAAAATGCCCAAAATAAAAGGTAGTAAACCCAAAATGGCTTTATGAATAAAAGTATACCAGTGACTGAGCCTACGAGTGACTAGAGAAGGACAGCCAACCCTGGTATACAAAGTGTGCAAGGGTTTTGCAGTTGAAAATAAATCTCAAAGTGCCATGGTAAAGGGTGTCAATTGATCTCAAACACTTAGCTGAAGCATTCATATATAAAATATCCCCATAGTCTAGTAAAGGCATAAATGTAGCTGATACTAGCCTCCTTCTGGCTTCAAAAGAAAAACAGGCCTTATTCCTAAAATAAAAACCCAATTTCAGATTCAAGTCATTTTGTAAGTTGTTGAATATGCAATTTAAAAGAGAGGCCGTCATCAATTAAAATGGCAAGATATGTATATGAGTTTACAACCTCAATCTCTTTGCCCTGACAGGTAGTAATAGGTGAAAGGTTCAGAGGTCTATTTCTTGCTTTAGAAAACACCATTAGTTTAGTTTTGTCAGTATTGAGGATAAGCTTCAATTGACACAAGGTATGTTGAACAGTATAAAAAGCAGTTTGCAAGTTCTGGAAGTAATGGCGGTGTCAGGATGCCCAGTCATTAAATTAAACAAGCTCTCATCATAATTTCCCTTAGAAATTTGTTGAATTATGGATAAACGATTTTTAAAAAAAATTGCGTTTTAATTCTGCATGGTTACATAGTTAATTTAATTTGGCTACAGGGTTAAAACAGGAACAACTCAAAGGTTTACAGTTTAGGTATTCGTTCTGAGCATACAGACAGCAATGCATACACACAGGAACACACACACTGATGGTAAAACAAACACAAAAACATACTCTCTCAAGCACATTCACATCCTTCCCATCCACAGCTGGGAGTTACCTATTACACCTGGGAGTTACCTATTACACCTGGGAGTTACCTATTACACCTGGGAGTTACCTATTACACCTGGGAGTTACCTATTACACCTGGGAGTTACCTATTACACCTGGGAGTTACCTATTACACCTGGGAGTTACCTATTACACCTGGGAGTTACCTATTATACCTGGGAGTTACCTATTATACCTGGGAGTTACCTATTACACCTGGGAGTTACCTATTACACCTGGGAGTTACCTATTATACCTGGGAGTTACCTATTACACCTGGGAGTTACCTATTACACCTGGGAGTTACCTAGTACACCTGGGCGTTACCTATTACCTGTAGGTTACCTATTACGGAATCCCGCTTTACACACCGGTTGAAGCCTGCTGAACACAGCCGCTAAGCTGTTAGCCATCAAGCTAACAAAGTTATTCCCAGATGAGTTTTGCAATGGAGCCCTCTTTGTCTGGAGAAATAAATGAACAATTCCAGCGCTCTATCTACTACGCTTTGTTTCTGGACAAACCGGATCACTCAGAGTTCCAATCCAGCAATTGTTTTCTTGCCGAGGAATATAGGCTTGAGGTGGCATCCTTGATCATGCAGGTTGCCAGCCTATGTAAGAAACTGGGGAAAACGCAGAGTGGAATGCTTACCTTTTCTGTGCCGGAGGCTGGACGTTGTCTGAGCATGATAGCTGCAACTCCGCCATGTCGTTTGTCACTATTAGACTGGCCGGTGTTGCCCATAGCTCCCCAATCTGGTAGCAGAGTCGAAGGAGCACATCAAGAGATGCATGGCAATCAGCGATGTCCGCATGTCACGAGCCGTGGAAGCTGAAGCTCCTCCCATACAGCAGTCTAGACTCCCAACAACTAATAGTTGGAGCCTGATCTTGCCGCGCCTTCCGCGCTTGGGGTACCTGTGTCTGTGGCCACAGTGCCTTCCCTATGATTTCTAAGTCGACGTCGGCAACCTTCCATCCCTGCTCTGGATCGAGTGGGGCTTCTCCATCTGTCGGAGGCCAGCACCAGGCGCCGGGAACAACGGGCTCAAGTTATCCTGCCTCTCGCCCGTCCATAAAGAGTTTTCTGAATCCTGTGAATCGTGGGAGTGGGCGGATTTCCTCGTCCTTCTCTCCAGCAGTGATTTTGAGCAGCTCCATGGTAAGAAATGTGACCGTTCCTGGTGCAAAAACAATGTCTTATCCCGGATCTTGAGTAAATTACGTTACTAAGCTGCTCCCAAATGTACCTAGCCAGGACATGGAAATCAAAACTGGATTTTAAAGAGCTGATTCACTCTCTGCTAGACACTAATAAAAGACCCATCACATCTGGCCCTGTGACCCCTCTGATCATATCTGTCCCTGTGCCCTCTGTGATCATATCTGGCCCTGTGACCTCTCTGATCATATCTGGCCCTGTGTCCTCTCTGATCATATCTGGGCCTGTGTCCTCTCTGAATCATGGTATTGAACACTTTAGCAGGATTCTTTCTCTTCACAACTGGCTACGTGATTATTGTAGCTCAATGGATGTAACTTTTGTTGAAAGTTTCGATACCTTTTGGAAACAAAACACGTTTTATAAGGAGGATGGGATCCAAGAGCTTAAAACTGCAACCAGTTCCTGCGACCTTTTTCAGGTTATCAGTCAACCTACCAGGGTAGTTACAAACAGCAACAGGAATGAAATCATCAACATGTATTGATCACATCTTTACTAATGCCGCAGAAATTTGTGCTCCAGAATTTCGCTTGAAAGCAGTAACCAGATCCATCAGATGTAGTGATCACAATATAGTAGCCATATCTAGGAAAAACAAAGTTCCAAAATCTGGGCCTAAAATGGTGTTTAAAGCTCTCAACCTGTTCCACTACAGGCCCGTCGATGAGAGTGCTATGTCCTCCATTTCCTGTGGTCCAGAATCGTCTCCTTTGTCTTGTTCATGTTGAAGGAGAGGTTGTCATCCTGGCACCACATGGTTAGGTCTCTGACCTCCTCCCTATAGGCTGTCTCATCGTTGTCGGTGATCAGGCCTACCACTGTGTCATCTTCAAACTTAATGATGGTGTTGGAGTCGTGCCTGGCCATGAGTGAACAGGGAGTACAGGAGGGGACTGAGCACGCACCCCTGAGGGGCCCCTGTGTTACAGATCAGCGCGGCGGATGTGTTGTAACCTACCCTTACCACCTACCCTTACCAAACAGTCCTGTAGTTTAGCATCTGCTTCAACTGACCACTTTTTTATAGACCGAGTCACTGGTGCTTCCTGCTTTAATTTTTGCTTGTAAGCAGGAAGGATAGAACTACGGTGATTTGCCAAGTGGAGGGCAGAGGAGAGCTTTTTTCTCGTCTCTGTGTGTAAAGGTGGTCTATATATTTTTTCCCTCTGGTTGCACATTTAACATGATGGTAGAAATGAGGTAAAACTGATTTAACCGTTCTCGCCCCGCAACATTCTGCTGCCTTTGCAGCGCGCGAAATTCAAAAATATTATTTTGAAATATTTAACTTCCACACATTAACAAGTCCAATACAGCAAATGAAAGAAAAACATCTTGTGAATCCAGCCAACATGTCCGATTTTTAAAATGTTTTACAGCGAAAACACAATATATATTTATGTTAGCTCACCACAATAGCCAAACACACAACGCCATGTTTTCACCGCCAACATAGCTTTCACAAAACCCACAAATAGAGATAGAATTAATCACTAACCTTTGAACAACTTCATCAGATGACAGTCTTATAACATCATGTTATGCAATACATTTATGTTTTGTTCGAAAATGTGCATATTTAGAGGTATAATTCGTGGTTTTACATTGTGAATACGTAGCCATAATGCCCCAAATTGTCCAGAGAGATTTTGGAGAGTCACGTAATCTAACCAAAGAACTCATCATAAACTTTACTAAAAAATACATGTTGTACAGCAAATGAAAGATACACTGGTTCTTAATGCAACTGATGTGTTAGATTTAAAAAAATAACTTTAATACAACGTACAGCATGCAATATTGTGAGACAGCGCCCAACAATTCTCCGCCTTGTTGGAGCCAACATAAACCACAAAAATACGAAATAACATCATAAATATTCTCTTACCTTTGTTGATCTTCCATCAGAATGTAGTGCAAGGAGTCCTAGTTCCAGAATAAATCGTTGTTTTGTTTTAGAATGTCCATTTCTTCTGTCGAATTAGCAACTTTGGCTAGCCATGTGGAGAGCACATGTCCAAGAACTCTTGGCGCATGGAACGAAAAATTCCAAAATTCACAATAAACGTCGAATAAACTGGTCAAACTCGGTTGAAAATCCATCTTTATGATGTTATTATCATATGTATCCAATAAAGTCCGAGCCGGAGCATTTCGTCTTGTATACCTAACGCATTTCAGAAGACAATGTGGGGTTCCCTGGTGCGCAGTTGAATACTGCCAATAGGGTGGACCTGTCACTCCAAAAGCTCTCATTCGGTCTCACATCAAGCTAGACACCCCATTGAACATTCTACTGCCTGTTGACATCTAGTGGAAGGCGTATGAAGTGCATACAGATCCATAAATATAAGCCAGTTGAATAGGCAGGCCCTGACACAGAGTCCCATTTTCAGAATTTTCACTTCCTGTTTGGAAGTTTGCTGCCAAATGAGTTCTGTTTTACTCACAGATATAATTCAAACAGTTTTAGAAACGTCAGAGTGTTTTCTATCCAATAGTAATAATAATATGCATATTGTATGATCTAGAACAGAGTACGAGGCCGTTTAATTTGGGCATGATTTTTTCCCAAAGTGAAAATAGCGCCCCCTATTCACTAACAGGTTAAGTTTCCCTGCATTAAAGTCCCCGGCAGTGGGTGCGCCTCCTCTGGATGAGCGTTTTCCTTTTTGGCGGTATACAGATCATTGAGTGCGGTTTTAGTGTATCGGTCTGTGGTGGTATGTAGACGGCTACGAAAAATACAGATGAAAACTCTCTAGTTAGATAGTGTGGTCTACAGCTTATCATGAGATACTCTTCCTCAGGCAAGTAAAAGCTTGAGACTTCCTTAGATATTTAAATAAATGCATAGGGCCCCGCCTCATCTCTTACCAGAGGCTGCTGTTCTATCCTGCCCGATAGACTGTCTAACCCGCAAGCTGTATGTTCTTAATGTCGTCTTTCAGCCACGACTCGGTGAAACATAAGATATTACATATTTTAATGTCCGTTGGTAGAATATAATGTACGTGCTTTCAGTTCGTCCATTTATTTTACAGCGATTGAACATTAGCAGGACGGAAGGCAAAGGAAAATCAGGCACCGTGATTTTTTCCCCGTGAAATCTCAGTTTCCTTCTCCGGCGAATGACGGGGATCTGGGCTTGGTCTGGTGTCTGTAATATCTCCCTCCTGTCCGACTCATTGAAGCAAAACTCTTAGTCTAATTTGAGGTAAATATTTGCAGTTCTGATGTCCAGAAGCTCTTTTCGGTCATAAGAGACGGCAGCAGCAACATTATGTACAAAACAAGTTACGAACAACGCGAAAAAAACTAACAAAATAGCATGGTTAGTTAAGAGCCGATAAGACGGCAGCCATCCCCTCCGGCGCCATCATAATCATCATAATCATGACCAAGGTGGCCTTTCTCAATAGCAAGGCTATGCTCACTGAGTCTGAGTTACAGTGGTCAGGTATTCTGCCTTTGTGTACTCTCTGTTTTAGGGCCAAATAGCATTCTAGTTTGCACTGTTTTTTGGGGAATTCTTTCCAATGTGTCAAGTAATTCACTTTTTGTTTTCTCATGATTTGGTTGGGTCTAAATGTGTTGCTGTCCTGGGACTATGTGGGGTGTGTTTGTGTATCGCGTCACAAATCACCCACTGAGATTTAGAGGAATGTGTGTTCACTTTCTACTGTAAATCACTGTTATCCTTCATCTAAGAGTCAATTATTTAAGGCAAGAAGTGTGAAGAGAGCCCCAGGACCAGCTTGCTTAGGGGACTCTTCTCCAGGTTCATCTCTCTGTAGATGATGGCTTTGTTATGGAAGATCGCTTCCTTTTAGGTGGTTGTAGAATGTAACGTCTCTTTTCTGGATTTTGCTAATTAGCGGGTATCGGCCTAACTCTCTCTCTGTCTTTCTCTCTCTCTCTATCTCTCTCAGTTTTTCTCTTTGTTTCATTCTCTTCCAATGTGATGCAGGAGTTGAGAATACATTTGTAGACACACACACACACACATACACGCGCACACACACACACACACACACACACACACACACACACACACACACACACACACACACACACACACACACACACACACACACACACACACACACACAAACATGAAACGTTGCCCTGTTTCTTGGTGTTCTAGAACGTAGCCCTGTTTCTTTGTGTTCTGGAACGTAGCCCTGTTTCTTGGTGTTCTGGAACGTAGCCCTGTTTCTTCGTGTTCTGGAACGTAGCCCTGTTTCTTTTTGTTCTGGAACGTAGCCCTGTTTCTTTGTGTTCTGGAACGTAGCCCTGTTTCTTCGTGTTCTGGAACGTAGCCCTGTTTCTTGGTGTTCTGGAACGTAGCCCTGTTTCTTTGTGTTCTGGAACGTAGCCCTGTTTCTTTGTGTTCTGGAACGTAGCCCTGTTTCTTGGTGTTCTAGAACGTAGCCCTGTTTCTTTGTGTTCTGGAACGTAGCCCTGTTTCTTGGTGTTCTGGAACGTAGCCCTGTTTCTTTGTGTTCTGGAACGTAGCCCTGTTTCTTTGTGTTCTGGAACGTAGCCCTGTTTCTTTGTGTTCTGGAACGTAGCCCTGTTTCTTTGTGTTCTGGAACGTAGCCCTGTTTCTTTGTGTTCTGGAACGTAACCCTGTTTATTCGTGTTCTGGAACGTAGCCCTGTTTCTTTGTGTTCTGGAACGTAACCCTGTTTCTTCGTGTTCTGGAATGTAGCCCTGTTTCTTTGTGTTCTGGAATGTAGCCCTGTTTCTTTGTGTTCTGTAACGTAGCCCTGTTTCTTCGTGTTCTGGTATGTAGCCCTGTTTCTTTGTGTTCTAGAATGTAGCCCTGTTTCTTTGTATTCTGGAACGTAGCCCTGTTTCTTTGTGTTCTGGAACGTAGCCCTGTTTCTTTGTGTTCTGGAACGTAGCCCTGTTTCTTTGTGTTCTGGAATGTAGCCTTATTTCTTTGTGTTCTGGAACGTAGCCCTGTTTCTTGGTGTTCTGGAACGTAGCCCTGTTTCTTGGTGTTCTAGAACATAGCCCTGTTTCTTTGTGTTCTGGAATGTAGCCCTGTTTCTTTGTGTTCTGGAACGTGGCCCTGTTTCTTTGTGTTCTAGAACGTAGCCCTGGTTCTTTGTGTTCTGGAACGTAGGCCTGTTTCTTTGTGTTCTGGAACATAGCCCTGTTTCTTCGTGTTCTAGAATGTAGCCCTGTTTCTTTGTGTTCTAGAACGTAGCCCTGTTTCTTTGTGTTCTGGAACGTAGCCCTGTTTCTTTGTGTTCTGGAACGTAGCCCTGTTTCTTCGTGTTCTGGAACGTAGCCCTGTTTCTTTAATTTTTGTTCATTGATTTCACCTGTGTTCGTTTCTCACCTGGTCTCATCAGCATCCTATTTGGTTCAGTTCTTTCTGTTTGTATGGTTGTGAGGTATTGTTTGTTTTTGACTAACTACCTGTGTTTAACCATTGCCTGCCTGTGACAACGATTCCTGCCTTCTGCTAAGTCTCTATTAACGTCTGCCGCGCTCTGCGCGTGAATCTACACCGTTTTCTCCCTGAGTATTCGTAATACTTGAATAGCGATGCTCCTTTTCCGCTTGGATGGGTGCTCCATTATTAATGCCTGACTCGGCAGATGGAGTTGTCTCCAGCACATATCAAAGAGTCCCACCAGGCATGAGCAGTCGCTCATTTATTGATAAGACATGGTAAGGATCAGGTCAGTACGTCACTGTCTGTAATTCTCAGTGGTGGAAGGGAAGCTTCTACCTGTCTCTCTGTCTTTTTCTCTCATGTTTGTACCTCGTTGTGTTGCTTTCTGGCTGTGTTGTTTTCACTCTTCATTGCTCTCTCTACACGTCTCGTATTTTTTACAACTTCTACCTCTCTCTATCTTAAAGAAAAATATGAATCCAAATGAATCATCCCTAGGACTGCTCTCCCTGAGCTCTCTATAGCCCTCCAAATCCTCCAGATACTCACTCTACGTTGCTAGGCTACAATTTCACACACAAACAGATGGACGAATGACAAATAACATTACAAACTAATTCTTATTATAACTACATCACCTGTGATTCTAACTACATTAATAACTCTCACTAATTTAGAGATGAGGTCTCGTGATTACCTCCTGAGACCGGTCGAGATGGACGCAATATGTATTTTGATTATAATAACATCACCTATGATTATAACTACATTGAATATTATTATAACTACGTCGCATATTATTATAACTACGTCACATATGATTATAACTACATCACCTGTGATTATAATTACATCACATATGATTATAATTACAACACATATGATTATAAATACATTGCATATGATTATAACTACATTGCATATGATTATAACTACATCACCTATGATTATAAATACGTTGCGTATGATTATAACTACATCACATATGATTATAACTACATTGCATATGATTATAACTACATTACATATGATTATAAATACATCACCTGTGATTATAGCTACATCACCTATGATTATAACTACATCACCTGTGATGTACCTTATTTGTCCTCCATTAATTCCAACGAGCTGCTCCATGCCAAAACCAGTTGAGTGCGGTGCTTGGAATTACATTTCACGTGGTTTGCAACTTTGTAGGCTACCTGGTACATGATTTCTCCATTGTACTACATACTTGATAAGTTGTATACCCCCACTACGGTACTTTGATCTGCATCAGTAGGGATTAAGCATTGAGTATAAGCATTACCCGCTGAAAACAAAGTGTGTACAAGGATAATGGTTTCACTTCGCTGGTCTCGGGAAGACATTTTGAGTCGGTCTCGACTGGTCTCAGGAAGAAATCATGAGTCCTCACTGTCCGAGACCGAGTTAAAACGTATCCGACACCGAGACAACACCTAGACACTCAATATGTGGTCTCGAGGCTTGACTAGAGACTGAGACTCTCAATATGGGGTCTCGAGACTGGACTAGAGACCAAAACACTCAATGTGTTGTCTGGAGACTGGACTAGAGAACGAGCCCGAAATAGAGACCGGACTAGAGACCTAGACTGAAATAGAGACCGGACTAGAGACCGAGACTGAAATAGAGACCGGACTAGAGACCGAGACCGAAATAGAGACAGGACTAGAGACCGAGACTGAAATAGAGACCGGACTAGAGACCGAGACCGAAATAGAGACCGGACTAGAGACCTAGACCGAAATAGAGACCGGACTAGAGACCTATACCGAAATAGAGACCGTACTAGAGACCTAGACCGAAATAGAGACCGGACTAGAGACCTAGACCGAAATAGAGACCGGACTAGAGACCGAGACCGAAATAGAGACCGGACTAGAGACCTAGACCGAAATAGAGACCGGACTAGAGACCTAGACCGAGATAGAGACCGGACTAGAGACCTAGACCGAAATAGAGACCGGACTAGAGACCTAGACCGAAATAGAGACCGGACTAGAGACCTAGACTGAAATAGAGACCGGACTAGAGACCTAGACTGAAATAGAGACCGGACTTGAGACCTAGACTGAAATAGAGACCGGACTTGAGACCTAGACCGAAATAGAGACCGGACTAGAGACCTAGACTGAAAAAGAGACCGGACTAGAGACCTAGACCGAAATAGAGACCGAACTAGAGACCTAGACTGAAATAGAGACCGGACTAGAGACCTAGACCGAAATAGAGACCGGACTAGAGACCGAGACCGAAATAGAGACCGGACTAGAGACCTAGACTGAAATAGAGACCGGACTAGAGACCTAGACTGAAATAGAGACCGGACTTGAGACCTAGACTGAAATAGAGACCGGACTTGAGACCTAGACCGAAATAGAGACCGGACTAGAGACCTAGACTGAAAAAGAGACCGGACTAGAGACCTAGACCGAAATAGAGACCGAACTAGAGACCTAGACTGAAATAGAGACCGGACTAGAGACCTAGACCGAAATAGAGACCGGACTAGAGACCGAGACCGAAATAGAGACCGGACTAGAGACCTAGACCGAAATAGAGACCGGACTAGAGACCTAGACCGAAATAGAGACCGGACTAGAGACCTAGACTGAAATAGAGACTGGACTAGAGACCTAGACCGAAATAGAGACCGGACTAGAGACCTAGACTGAAATAGAGACCGGACTAGAGACCTAGACCGAAATAGAGACCGGACGAGAGACCTAGACCGAAATAGAGACCGGACGAGAGACCTAGACCGAAATAGAGACCGGACTAGAGACCTAGACCGAAATAGAGACCGGACTAGAGACCTAGACCGAAATAGAGACCGGACTAAAGACCGAGACCGGTCTCCAGTACTACAACACTGGTGGCAAGTCATCTCCCGACGTCCTCAGACACGGACGGACGTAGCGTACTGACTTATATCACGGGTGACCTGGCTGCCCCTGGAAGCACTGATCAATAGAAAGCAAGAAGAGGAGAAGGAAGCAAAGAGAAGGAAGGAGGTGAAAAAAACAGAGAATGAAGACGATAAAGAGTGTCTTGCTGAACTTCTGCTACATCCAGACATGTCCTGAAAGGTGAAAGGGGTCAGAGGTTTTCTTAAAGGCAATTAACCACAATCCTCACAGGCCTGAAAGGGGATGGGTCCTGACAAAGGCTCAGCCCAAATGGCAACCTATTACCTTTTATAGTGCACTACTTTTGACCAGGACTCACAGGGTGCTATAGCATGTCATTTGAGACACAGCTAAGTTCTTTAACCCTGGGCTGATCGAGGTCAAGCATAGCGTGTGGACTTAGGTTATAGCAATCCATGACTTAGAGAAAGTCCTTAAAGAGAAATAATGTGTGAGTCAAACAGAAAAAGTGACTACGCCACCACAAAGTATTTGCGATAAAACGGAGAGTAAAAAGTTAGACATTACAAAAGTACTTATATATATATATAATATAATATATATATATATAATATATTACTTTATTGTTTAATGAGAAACACAGCTACTGAGAATTCACCTGAAACCTGTGCTGTAGCCCAAGTCGCACCCTTTTCCCTTTGCAGTACACTACTTTTGACCAGAGCCAACAGTGCACTATATAGGGAACAGGGTACTATTTTGGACGTATCCCTGAACTTTACTTCAGTAGACTGCTGATTGAAATATACCATTAGGATGTAGTCCGTTTTACAGTCCATCCAGTTACGATCTCCCCTCCCTCCCTCCCTCCCTCCCTCCCTCCCTCCCTCCCTCCCTCCATCCCTCCCTCCCTCCCTCCCTCCCTCCCTCCCTCCCTCCCTCCCTCCCTCCCTCCCTCCCTCCCTTCCCTTCCTTTCCTATTCAAGCCAGTTACGATCTCCCTCCCTCCCTCCCTCCCTCCCTCCGCATATGGGGGAGGGAATGCTGTCACCTCCAGGTAAGTGTTTGTCCCCCTGTGAGACGAGGGTGTCAGGATCTTGTCCAGTTCTGACATGTAGGTCACCACAGATTAGTACATGTCCCTGGGCCTGGAAGTTGTTGATCTCCCCCTCTAGGATTTGTATTTATTATTTAAGAACAAATGCTTATTTACAATGGCGGCCTGCCAAAAGGCAAGAGGCCTCCTGCGGGGACGGGGGCTGGGATTAAAATGTTTATAAAAATATGGGACAAAACACACATCGCAAGAAGATAGACACCACAACACTACACAAAGAGAGACCTAAAACAACAACATAGCACGGTAGCAACACAACATGACAACAACATGGTAGCAACACAACATGGCAACAACATGGTAGCAACACAACATGGTAGCAACACAACATGACAACAACATGGTAGCAACACAACATGGTATCAGCACAACATGGTAGCAACACAACATGACAACAACATGGTAGCTGCACGAAACATGGTACAAACATTATTGGACACAGTCAACAGCACAAAGGGCAAGAAAATAGAGACAACAATACATCACACAAAGCAGCCACAACTCTCAGTAAGAGTGTCCATGATTGAGTCTTTGAATGAAGAGATTGAGATACAAGGGTCCAGTTTGAGTGTTTGTTGCAGCTCGTTCCAGTCGCAGAGCTGCAGAGAACTGAAAAGAGGAGCGACCCAGGGATGTGTATGCTTTGGGACCCTTCAACAGGAATTTGACTTTCCCGAAATGAATCCTTTGTTCGTACCCCCCAGGGGAATTAACCTTATCCCAGAGGCTGCTCCAAGACACGGGTGGAAAAGAGGTATTTAAAGTGGACTGCACACCATCCATCGCTTCCGACTATTTTACTCGCTAATGTTCAGTCTCTGGACAATGAAGTAGAACAACAGTTTTTTGTATTTTGTTTGTAACATCATCTTTGAAATGCAAGAGAAATGCCATAATATATTATTCTAGCCCAGGAGCATTTTAGACTTTGGGCACTAGATGGCAGCAGTGTATGTGCAACGTTTTAGACTGATCCATTGAACCATTGCATTTCTGTTCAAAGTT
Organism: Salvelinus alpinus; assembly: GCF_045679555.1. NCBI lineage: Eukaryota > Metazoa > Chordata > Actinopteri > Salmoniformes > Salmonidae > Salvelinus > Salvelinus alpinus. The sequence goes on along the minus strand of NC_092111.1, from coordinate 44,672,170 downwards.
GTGTATCAAGACTGCTCCTAAAGGGACTAATTGGTTTATTAATAACTTTTCAAGTTCATAATTGTGCACTCTCCTCAAAACAATAGCATGGTATTATTTCACTGTAATAGCTACTGTAAATTGGACAGTGCAGTTAGATTAACAACGATTTAAGGTTTCTGCCAATATCAGATATGTCTATGTCCTGGGAATCTTTTCTTGTTACTTACAACCTCATGCTAATTGCATTAGCCTACGTTAGCTCAACCGTCCCGTGGGGGACCCACCAATCCTGTAGAGGTTTTAATATAACAACATGAACTAGAGGTTATTGTATTTTACTTGCTAGCTTCAGAAATAGTTTCAGACGGAACATTACTCACTCAGTTTTGTTGTCGATGATATTTCCAGGTTCCGGGTTGTTCTTCTGTAGGTTTTGGTTTGTTCAAAAAAAATTCATGATAGTCCTTGGTAATTTAGTCCAAAATTTAAGATTTTAGGTATGGAATTGTGATATGGATTGAAGGTTTTGATGTTAGTATCCTGTAGAAGTCCTTGCGAATTAATTAAGGTTAATCTACATTTATCCTACTCTAATTCTATATTTTTGCTGAAGAACTCAGGAGCTCATGATCTCTCTCTCTCTCTCTCTCTCTCTCTCTCTCTCTCTCTCTCTCTCTCTCTCTCTTTCTCTCTCTCTCTCTTTCCCTCTTTCCCTCTTTCTCTCTCTCTCTCTCTCTCTCTCTCTCTCTCTCTCTCTCTCTCTCTCTCTCTCTCTCTCTCTCTCTCTCTCTCTCTCTCTCTCTCTCTCTCTCTCTCTCTCTCCTCTTTCCCTCTTTCTCTCTCTCTCTCTCTCTCTCTCTCTCTCTCTCTCTCTCTCTCTCTCTCTCTCTCTCTCTCTCTCTCTCTCTCTCTCTCTCTCTCTCTCTCTCTCTCTCTCTCTCTGCTCTCTCTCTCTCTCTCTGTCTCTCTCTCTCTCTATCTTTTATCTCTCTCTCTATCTTTTATCTCTCTCTCTCTCTCTCTCTCTGTCTTTTCTCTCTCTCTCTCTCTCTCTCTCTCTCTCTCTCTCTCTCTCTCTCTCTCTCTCTCTCTCTCTCTCTCTCTCTCTCTCTCTCTCTCTCTCTCTCTCTCTCTCTCTCTCTCTCTCTCTCTCTCTCTCTCTCTCTCTCTCTCTCTCACCTGTCTCTCTATCTCTCTCCCTTTTCTCTCTCTCTTTCTGTTTCTCTTTATGTCTCTCTCTCACTCTCTCTATCTCCCTCTCTATCTCTCTCTCCTTATCTCTCCCTCTCTCACTCTGTCTCCTCTCTCTCCTCTCTTAGTCAGGGCTCAGAGGGCAGGATGAGGATAAGGGGGCTTTTTTTAACCTGAAATATATTATGATCCTTTTCATCGGTGAGGAGTGCAGAGGCATGCAAATCAGGTGTAAGATCTCAGCCAGAACGGTTATGAGCTCTGAAATGCATTAGAAATAAATCAGATTTTGGGAAAAAGGAGGAAGGAGTGTGTGTGTGTGTGTGTGTGTTTGTTTGTGTGTTTATGTGTGTGAATATGAGCGTGCGTGTGTGTGTTTTTCTTAATTTACGGTCAGTCTTATGGCTTGGGGGAAGAAACTGTTCAGAAGCCTTTTGGTCCTAGACTTGGCTCTCCGGTACCACTTGACGTGCGATAGCAGAGAGAACAGTTTATGACTTGGGTGACTGGAGTCTTTGAAAAATGTTTGGGCCTTCCTACCGCCTAGTATAGAGGTCCTGGATGGTAGGAAGCTTGGCCCCAGTGATGTACTGGGCCGTACACACTACCCTCTGTAGCGCCTTGCGGTCGGATGCCGAGCAGTTGATACCAGGTGTTGGAGCTGAGGTTGATACCAGGTGTTGGAGCTGAGGTTGATACCAGGTGTTGGAGCTGAGGTTGATACCAGGTGTTGAAGCTGAGGTTGATACCAGGTGTTGAAGCTGAGGTTGATACCAGGTGTTGGAGCTGAGGTTGATACCAGGTGTTGGAGCTGAGGTTGATACCAGTTGTTGAAGCTGAGGTTGATACCAGGTGTTGGAGCTGAGGTTGATACCAGGTGTTGAAGCTGAGGTTGATACCAGGTGTTGAAGCTGAGGTTGATACCAGGTGTTGGAGCTGAGGTTGATACCAGGTGTTGGAGCTGAGGTTGATACCAGGTGTTGGAGCTGAGGTTGATACCTGGTGTTGGAGCTGAGGTTGATACCCGGTGTTGAAGCTGAGGTTGATACCAGGTGTTGGAGCTGAGGTTGATACCAGGTGTTGGAGCTGAGGTTGATACCAGGTGTTGGAGCTGAGGTTGATACCAGGTGTTGGAGCTGAGGTTGATACCAGGTGTTGGAGCTGAGGTTGATACCAGGTGTTGGAGCTGAGGTTGATACCCGGTGTTGAAGCTGAGGTTGATACCAGGTGTTGGAGCTGAGGTTGATACCAGGTGTTGGAGCTGAGGTTGATACCAGGTGTTGGAGCTGAGGTTGATACCAGGTGTTGGAGCTGAGGTTGATACCAGGTGTTGGCGCTGAGGTTGATACCAGGTGTTGGAGCTGAGGTTGATACCAGGTGTTGGAGCTGAGGTTGATACCAGGTGTTGGAGCTGAGGTTGATACCAGGTGTTGGAGCTGAGGTTGATACCAGTTGTTGAAGCTGAGGTTGATACCAGGTGTTGGAGCTGAGGTTGATACCAGGTGTTGGAGCTGAGGTTGATACCCGGTGTTGAAGCTGAGGTTGATACCAGGTGTTGGAGCTGAGGTTGATACCAAGTGTTGGAGTACAGTTGAGGGCGATGTCCTTTAGGGTCCTGGCGAAAGTATCTCCCTCTCAAAGGCTTTATTGACATGTGAAACATATGTTAACATTGCCAAAGCAAGTGAAGTAGACATTTTATAAACAATAAGAATGAAGAGTCAACATTACACTCAACAGAAGTTTCAAAAGAATAAAGACATTTCAAATTTCATGTTACATGCAAAGAAAGTACAAAAGGGAAAATAAATCAACATAAATATGGGTTGTATTTACAATGGTGTTTGTTCTTCACTGGTTGCCCTTTTCTTGTGGCAACAGGTCACATACCTTACTGCTGTGATGCACACTGTTGTACTTCACCGAGTAGATTTGGAAGTTTATCAAAATTGTTTTTGTTTTTGAATTATTTGTGAATCTGTGTAATCTGAGGGAAATATGTGTCTCTAATATGGTCATAAATTGGCAGGAGTTTAGGAAGTACAGCTCAGTTTCCACCTCATTTAGTTGGCAGTGTGAACATAGCCTGTCTTCTCTTGAGAGCCAGGACTGTCTTTCTCAATAGCAAAGCTATGCTCACTGAGTCTCTACATAGTGTGGCGTACAGCAGGTCAGCCACCAGGGGGAGACTCGTCTGGAGTATACATCCCGAGGGGGTGGCTCCGTCTGCTGGACGTGCCAGGTCTCGACGGGCTCTCTAGACAGGACTAATTGGGGCTGATTGGGAGCTGGTGAGTAATCAAGGGCGGATTGCTCACCAGCTGTGCGAGGCCCATAACGCTGCCAGAAGGGCAGCACAGAGGGAGAGGACTAGGGGAAGTAAGGTGACTTCCATGTGGTTGGATACGTTTACCCGAGCTAAGCTGAGGGAGTTGAGTTTGTGTGCCCGACGGGATACAGGAAGACCCGGAGCCCAGGAGACGGTATCCCGGTGAGGGTCTCACGGGGGAGAACTGTTATTTTCTTTTTGATTTATTATTTAACTTATTTGGGATAGGGGGCAGCATTTTCACATTTGGATGAAAAGCGTGCCCAGAGTAAACTGCCTGCTACTCAGGCCCAGTTGCTAATATATGTATATTATTAGTATATTTGGATAGAACACACTCTGTAGTTTCTGAAACAGTTTGAATAATGTCTGTGAGTATAACATAACTCATATGGCAGGCGAAAATCTGAGAAAAATCCAACCAGGAAGTGGGAAATCTGAGGTTTGTAGTTGAAAGAGAATCCAGAATACACAGTAGTAGGTAAGTAGGTAGTAGGTCTGGACAAGCAAAGGATCATTCTCTTTTTTCCTGTATAATAATGTAGCCAAGGCTGCATCCCTACTGTTTGTAGGCTACTACTCTGGTCAAAAGTATTGCACTATATAGGGAATAGGGTTCAATTTGAGGTGTATTGTTTGTGCAGAACATTTCTAAGAAAGGACTATCTGTATATTCTTCATTTCTTTATTTTCTTTATTTTGCATTTGTACCACTTTGATCCTTTTAGAAGGAAAAGGGGTCCCAAAAGAAACAGGTCTTTTTCTGTTTCTACAAGGTTACACACGATGGCTTCATTTGAACTTCACAGCGATGTTAGAGGTCTGCTGACAGTCCCTGACTATAATTGGGAGCTTTAGGGCCAGGGGGACTTCAGAGGAACTGAGACTTAATGAGCACAGATGGAAAAGCACAGAGTCAACAGAGCAAGTGTCCCAATTAGCACCTTTTTCCCTATGCAGGTTCTGGTCCAAAATAGTGCACTTTAAAGTGAATAGTGTTTCATTTGGGATGTGGTTGCTGAGTCTCATCCAAGAGAAAGTATTGTATTCCTAGACATTAATATTTAGTTTGGGTTTAAAGTATAAAAAAATAAAACTGTTGTAAGTTTGAGGATCGGTGTGTAATCATAGTGTCTTTTATTCTATAACGTATTCAAATAATTATGGACCATGTTGGGATTAAACCTGAAATTCACAGATCATTATGGACCCCGTCTGGATTAAACCTTAAAATCACAGATCATTATGGACCATTTCTGGATTAAACCTTAAGATCACAGTTAATTAAAATCTGTAACGGCTGTCTTCCTCCTCCGACGAGGAGGAGTAGTATGGATCGGAGGACCAAGGTGCAGCATGGTAAGTATTCATTATGCCTTTTAATGAAAACGAAACTCGAACAAAACAACAAAACTAACGATAAACGAGAATGACACGAAACTAAACAGTCCTGTCTGGTGACATACACAAAGACAGAAAATAAGCACCCACGAAACCCAGGTGGAAAAAGGCTACCTAAGTATGATTCTCAATCAGAGACAACTAACGACACCTGCCTCTGATTGAGAATCATACCAGGCCAAACGAAAAACCAACATAGAAAAACGAACATAGATAACCCACCCAACTCACGCCCTGACCATACTAAAACAAAGAAATAACAAAAGAACTAAGATCAGAACGTGACAAAATCCAGGATTTTTTGGTCTTGTTTTATATCCTTTAAATTAAGAACAAAGAATATCTCGATTTTAACATACTTCTATCTAAGAAGAAATTATTGTCTCACACCTGTCCGAAAAGACTTGCCAAATCTAGGGGAATGTCTTCAGATAAAAACAATTAAGACATTCATCCATGACAAGGGATTGAATTTGGATATGTCATGAGTATTTACCATAAACTTCCAGTTTCTCTAGAAAAAAATCAAAGGTAGTGAAAAGGCCATGGATGCTGCATCCACAATCAGTAGACAGGAGAGTATGCTCATTAGACCACATAGACAGGACAGTATGCTCATTAGACCACATAGACAGGACAGTATGCTCATTAGACCACATAGACAGGACAGTATGCTCATTAGACCACATAGACAGGACAGTATGCTCATCAGACCACATAGACAGGACAGTATGCTCATTAGACCACATAGACAGGACAGTATGCTCATCAGACCACATAGACAGGACAGTATGCTCATTAGACCACATAAACAGGACAGTATGCTCATTAGACCACATAGACAGGACAGTATGCTCATTAGACCACATCGACAGGACAGTATGCTCATTAGACCACATAGACAGGACAGTATGCTCATTAAACCACATAGACAGGACAGTATGCTCATTAGACCACATAGACAGGACAGTATGCTCATTAGACCACATAGACAGGACAGTATGCTCATTGGACCACATAGACAGGACCGTATGCTCATTAGACCACATAGACAGGACAGTATGCTCATCAGACCAGATAGACAGGACCATATGCTCATTAGACCACATAGACAGGACCGTATGCTCATCAGATCAGAAAGACAGGACCGTATGCTCATCAAACGAGATAGACAGGACAGTATGCTCATTAGACCACATAGAAGTGTCATTTGACAATCATTAATGTGATGACTGCTATTTAACAAATTATTACCTACTACGTTTAATTATTACTCGATGAATTAATCATATAAGAATTAGTCATATAAGAGTTAACTCACTAGGAATCTGGGGCACCACGGGAAAAGTTTGTTTAATATACTCAGGAATATATAGATATAATGCCAGTCATTAATTAGTCATTTCCTCATATCAGTCTCATTCTGAACGTTGTAGACTCCGTAAATCTACACATCATACCAGTCATCAATTAATCATTTAGCCCTAACACCTTGCCCCGAACTGCCGCTCTTATGGGTAAGAAGTGTGATGCATGTATTTACGTGTTCAAGGTCTCCATTGGGCATCTCTGTTGGGTATCTCTGTTGGGCATCTCTGTTGGGCATCTCTGTTGGGCATCTAAGTTGGGTATCTCTGTTGGGCATCTCTGTTGGGCATCTCTGTTGGGCATCTAAGTTGGGTATTTCTGTTGGGCATATCTGTTAGGTATCTCTGTTGGGTATCTCTGTTGGGCATCTCTGTTGGATATCTCTGTTGGGCATCTCTGTTGGGTATCACTGTTGGGCATCTCTGTTGGGCATCTCTGTTGGGAATCTCTGTTGGGCATATCTGTTGGGTATCTCTGTTGGGCATCTCTGTTGGGCATCTAAGTTGGGTATCTCTGTTGGGTATCTCTGTTGGGTATCTCTGTTGGGCATCTCTGTTGGGTATCACTGTTGGGCATCTCTGTTGGGCATCTCTGTTGGGAATCTCTGTTGGGCATATCTGTTGGGTATCTCTGTTGGGTATCTCTGTTGGGTATCTCTGTTGAGTATCTCTGTGTGGTATCTATGTTGGGTATCTCTTTTGGGTATCTAAGTTGGGCATCTCTGTTGGGCATCTCTGTTGGGTATCTCTGTGGGTCATCTCTGTGGGTTATCTCTGTTGGGTATCTCTGTTGGGTATCTCTGTTGGGCATCTTTGTTGGGTATCTCTGTTGGGTATCTCAGTGGGTTATCTCTGTTGGGTATCTCTGTGGGTTATCTCTGTTGGGTATCTCTGTTGGGTATCTCTGTTGGGTATCTCTGTTGGGTATCTCTGTTGGGCATCTAAGTTGGGCATCTCTGTTGGGTATCTCTGTTGGGTATGTATGTTGGGTATCTCTGTTGGGTGCCTCTGTTGGGTATCTCTGTTGGGCATCTCTGTTGGGCATCTCTGTTGGGTATCTTTGTTGGGTATCTCTGTTGGGTATCTCTGTTGGGCGTCTAAGTTGGGCATCTCTGTTGGGCATCTCTGTTGGGTATCTCTGTTGGGTATCTCTGTTGGGCATCTCTGTTGGGCATCTAAGTTGGGCATCTCTGTTGGGTTTCTCTGTTGGGTATCTCTGTTGGGCATCTAAGTTGGGTATCTCTGTTGGGTATCTCTGTTGGGCATCTAAGTTGGGTATCTCTGTTGGGTATCTCTGTGGGTTATCTCTGTTGGGTATCTCTGTTGGGTATCTCTGTTGGGCCCAGGACTTGGTGGGCTGAGTTCCGCTTAGTGAAAAAGGTTTGACAGAGGCTTTGTTCTTTGGCTGGCCGTCTCCTTTGTTCTCTGGTTAAAGTCTCTGATTGTCCACAAGATGTCACAATGTCCTTTCTCTTAGTTGTCTGTTTCCTAGTACTCGTTCTGGAAGAGTGGTCTTCTGAGGACTGCTAGTCAGCCGTGTAGACGATCCCGGCGGGGAGATGAAAGCAGTGTAGACAACCGATGACCTGAAGAGAATAACCGGGTGGTCCTGCTTGAATTCACCTTCTTAGATACAGTACTCAACTGTAGCAGTGATTGTTAAGAGGTTCCTCTGTCTTCAACCTCGTGTTGCGTTTTCGAGGTCGCAACTAATCGTAGACCTCTGCTGCAGCTCGTGGTCATCCTAGTCTGATATGTTAATTCTTAACTCAAATGCTTTATAACCTCAGGTAAAAAGAGGGCATTTCTGTCTTGCTGACATGCTCTCTTGGTTCTCTGGGGGCGTAGCTAGTTACGAGGCAAGGTTTCAGAATTTACTATGATCTCGTTTAGAGAACTAAAATCACAATTTTATCGTCATCAGAATATTATCTTTATCCTGGATATTTTCCGCACAACGTAACGTATGTAAACATGATATACACTATGTGAAAACTCTTAAAGTTACGATGTTTCCGTTATACCGTCTTCATTTTAATGATATCACAAAACAAACATTAATCTTTTACATTCCATCTCGGGGGATTCGGAGGATGATATATATTGTCCCCGTGTCCGTTGTTTGATGTTGTAGTTTTGGGCGGTAAACTCTTCATAAGGCACACAGATCACCCAAACTAGGCCCCAAAAGGACTCGTCTGCTACCTAATGGTGTACGATCAACGTGTGGTCATAGAACCCCCACATCCATCCCTCTCCTCGTCTGTGGGAGAGCGAGAGCTCTGTAGAGCTGATCCACTATAAACCTGATCTTTTGGATCCTCACAGGAGAGTCATGACAGAAGATTGATGGCACCCTATTTCCTATAGGTCTTTTGTCAAAAGTAATGCAGTATATAGGGACCAGGGTGCCGTTTGGGATATATACACTTTGGCATCTTTTCACAGGCATGGGGTCTGACTAAGGAATTTATGTTATTTGATTCTGGTAAATGGACCAGTGTGGAGGATCTCTCTTCTGGTAAGTGGACCAGTCTAGAGGATCTCTCTTCTGGTAAATGGACCAGTCTAGAGGTTCTCTCATATGGTAAATGGACCAGTCTAGAGGTTCTCTCATATGGTAAATGGACCAGTCTAGAGGATCTCTCATATGGTAAATGGACCAGTCTAGAGGATCTCTCATATGGTAAATGGACCAGTCTAGAGGATCTCTCTTCTGGTAAATGGATCCAGTGTAAATTATATCAATTCTGGTAAATGGACCAGTGTAAATTATATCTCTTCTGGTAAATGGACTAGTGTAAATGATATCTCTTCTGTTAAATGGACCAGTATAAATTATATCTCTTCTGGTAAATGGACCAGTGTAAATTATATCTCTTCTGGTAAATGGACCAGTGTAAATTATATCTCTTCTGGTAAATGGACCAGTGTAAATTTTATCTCTTCTGGTAAATGGACCAGTGTAAATTATATCTCTTCTGGTAAATGGACCAGTGTAAATTATATCTCTTCTGGTAAATGCACCAGTGTAAATTATATCTCTTCTGGTAAATGGACCAGTGTAAATGATATCTCTTCTGGTAAATGGACCAGTGTAAATGATATCTCTTCTGGTAAATGGACCAGTGTAAATTATATCTCTTCTGGTAAATGGACCAGTGTAAATTATATCTCTTCTGGTAAATTGACCAGTGTAAATTATATCTCTTCTGGTAAATTGACCAGTGTAGGGGGATCTCTCATCTATTCTGGTAAATGGACCAGTGTAATGGACCTCCTCATCTCTTCTGGTAAATGAACCAGTGTAATGGACCTCCTCATCTCTTCTGGTAAATGAACCAGTGTAATGGAGCTCCTCATCTCTTCTGGTAAATGGACCAGTCTAGAAGAAACTCTCCTCTTCCCACACAGTTTAATACTCCTAATAAAATCTCACTTCCAGTCTTGGAGCAGCGGATCTCTGCAGAGCCTTAGTAGATTTTTATCAGTGATTGTAGAGCAGTTCGCCGAGGTCACACGTTCTCCCGGGCTGTGTCCCAAATGGATACCCTGTTCTCTATACACTAAGTGCACTAAATAGAGAATACGGTGCCATTTTACGACTCCACCCAGTCTCTGTCTCTTTCATATAGAGTACATTTTAAGGGAATTCCTCCAGTCAGTTTATCACAGTAAGCTGTCAATGTCTTGTCAGTGGCCCGCTGGTGGCCACCAGCCTCAGGCCAGCTCCTATTAAAGGAAACCCAATGGTGAACCAACCATTAAATGATTTATGCCTGGTATTCTCACACAGGTTTTTGTAAATTAAATGTCCTGAGTTGATCAAAAGTTGTGGGATGTTGGCGGACTAGAGAGTGTGACAAAAGAAGAACACATTAGGATTAAGACGTTAAACAGACATTGGTAAATATTACATTAAAGAGCATATATAATGGCAACAACTGACTAGAGAATAGAGAATAGAGAATGAGAAAGAAAGAAAGAAAGAGAGAGAGAAAGAAAGAAAAAAAGAAAGAAAAATTATTGAAGAATGGAAAGACAGACAGACAGACAGACAGACAGACAGACAGACAGACAGACAGACAGACAGACAGAACAAAAGAAAGAAAGACAGACAGACAGGCAGAACAAAAGAAAGACAGACAGACAGACAGACAGACAGACAGACAGAACAAAAGAAAGACAGACAGACAGACAGACAGACAGACAGACAGACAGACAGACAGACAGACAGACAGACAGACAGACAGACAGACAGACAGACAGACAGACAGACAGACAGACAGACAGACAGACAGACAGACAGACAGACAGACAGACAGACAGACAGACAGACAGACAGACAGACAGACAGACAGAACTAAATAAATAAAGACAGAAAGACAAACAGAACGAAAGAAGGGACTTTGGCAAATTAGTTTATTCGTATGCCAATTAATCTAATTTCAATTTGAGATGGAGTGAGGGAAGAAGAGAGTAAGAGATGAAGAGAATATTGGAAAGATGGAGAATGTCTGAGCAAGGGAAGGAAAGGAAACAAAAACTATTTAGAGAGGCTGATTGAATCTGTATTGAATCACACGTGATTTTGGGGGCATTTACTACAGCAATCAGAAGTGAGAGAGAAATAGAGAGAGAGATAGGAAGAGAGAGAGAGATAGGAAGAGAAAGAAAGAGATTCTGGCAGATTCTGGCAGAACTGGGCCCTGACAGTAGATATCAGTAAGACAAAAATAATGGTGTTCCAAAACTGGTCCAGTTCCAAGGACCACGAATACAGATTTAGACACCGTTACCCAAGAACACAAAAAACTATACAAACCTCAGCCTAAACATCAGGGCCACAGGTAACTTCCACAAAGCTGTGAACGATCTGAGAGACAAGGCAAGAAGGGCCTTCTATGCCATCAAAAGGAACATAAAATTTGACATCCCAATTAGGATCTGGCTAACAATACTTGAATCAGTTATAGAACCCATTGCCCTTTATGGTTGTGAGCTCTGGGGTCCACTCACCAACCAAGAATGCATAAAATGGGACAAACACCAAATTGAGACTCTGCATGCAGAGTTCTGCTAAAATATCCTCGGTGTACAACGTAAAACACCAAACATTGCATGCAGAGCAGAATTAGGCCGATAACCACTAATGATCAAAATCCAGAAAAGAGCCGTTAAATTATACAACCACCTAAAAGGAAGTGATTCCCAAACCTTCCATAACAAAGCCATCACCAACAGAGAAATGAACCTGGAGAAGAGTCCCCTAAGCAAGCTGGTCCTGCAACACAATTAGACCAAATCATGAAAAAACTATCAAGACAGGATATGACTCAGATGCAGGAAGCAGATAGCACAGTTCTCAGATGATTTATTGTAAACACGGGGCAGGCAAAGGGCAGGTCGGGGACAGGCAGAGGTTTGTGATCAGGTCAGAGTCAGTCAGGTACAGGACGGCAGGCAGGCTCGAGGTCAGGACACGCAGAATGGTCAGAACCAGGAAAAAGGAAGGTGGGAAATCAAGTCAAAATCAAAATCAAATGTATTTATAAAGCCCTTCTTACATCAGCTGATGTCTCAAAGTGCTGTACAGAAACCCAGCCTAAAACCCCAAACAGCAAGCAATGAAGGTGTAGAAGCACGGTGGCTAGGAAAAACTCTCATGAAAGGCAAAAACCTAAGAAGAAACCTAGAGAGGAAACAGGCTATGAGGGGTTGCCAGTCCTCTTCTGGCTGTGCCGGGTGGAGATTATAACAGAAAATGGCCAAGATGTTCAAACGTTCATAAATGACCAGCATGGTGAAATAATAATAATTACAGTAGTTGTCGAGGGTGCAACAAGTCAGCACCTCAGGAGTAAATGTCAGTTGGCTTTTCATAGCCTATCATTAGGAGTATCTCTACCCCTCCTGCTGTCTCTAGAGAGTTGAAAACAGCAGGTCTGGGACAGGTAGCACGTCCGGTGAACAGGTCAGGGTTCCATAGCCGCAGGCAGAACAGTTGAAACTGGAGCAGCAGCACGGCCAGGTGGACTGGGGACAGCAAGGAGTCATCATGTTAGGTAGTCCTGAGGCATGGTCCTAGGGCTCAGGTCCTCAGAGAGAGAGAAAGAAAGAGAGAAAGAGAGAGTTAGAGTTAGAGAGAGCACACTTAAATTCACACAGGACACCGGATAAGACAGGAGAAGTACTCCAGATATAACAGACTGACCCTAGCCCCCCCGACGCATAAATACTGGAGGCTGAGACAGGAGGGGTCAGGAGACACTGTGGCCCCATCCGATGATACCCCCGGACAGGGCCAACCATGCAGGATATAACCCCACTCACTTTGCCAAAGCACAGCCCCCACACCACTTGAGGGATGTCTTCAACCACCAACTTACCATCCTGAGACAAGGCCGAGTATAGCCCACAAAGGTCTCCACCACGGCACAAACCAAGGGGGGGGGGGCAACCCAGACAGGAAGATCACGTCAGTAACTCAACCCACTCAAGTGACACACACCTCCTAGGGACGGCATGGAAGAGCACCAGTAAGCCAGTGACTCAGCCCCTGTGATAGGGTTAGAGGCAGAGAATCCCAGTGGAGAGAGGGGAACCGGCCAGGCAGAGACAGCAAGGGCGGTTCGTTGCTCCAGTGCCTTTTCGTTCACCTTCACACTCCTGGGCCAGACTACACTCAATCATATGACCTACTGAAGAGATGAGTCTTCAGTAAAGACTTAAAGGTTGAGACCGAGTCTGCGTCTCTCACATGGGTAGGCAGACCATTCCATAAAAATGGAGCTCTATAGGCGAAAGCCCTGCCTCCAGCTGTTTGCTTAGAAATTCTAGGGACAATAAGGAGGCCTGCGTCTTGTGACCGTAGCATACGTGTAGGCATGTACGGCAGGACCAAATCGGAAAGATAGGTAGGAGCAAGCCTTTGTAATGCTTTGTAGGTTAAAACCTTGAAATCAGCTCTTGCCTTAACAGGAAGCCAGTGTAGGGAGGCTAGCACTGGAGTAATATGATCAAATGTTTGGGTTCTAGTCAGGATTCTAGCAGCCGTATTTAGCACTAATTGAAATGTATTTTGTGCTTTATCCGGGTAGCCGGAAATTAGAGCATTGCAGTAGTCTAACCTAGAAGTAACAAAAGCATGGATACATTTTTCTGCATAATTTTTGGACAGAAAGTTTCTGATTTTTGCAATGTCACATAGATGGAAATAAGCTGTCCATGAAACAGTCTTGCTATTTTCGTCAAAAGAGAGATCAGGGTCCAGAGTAACGCCTGACAAGGACGAACTGGCAACAGACAAACAGAGAACACAGGTATACATACGCTGGGGATAAGTGGGCGACACCTGGATGGCGGTGGAGAAGGGCACAAAGACAGGTGAAACTGATCAGGACAAAAACAAAAACAGAATTACTTGACACAGAAAGAATTTATCAAAAATCGAACTAGAATGATATTTGGCCCTAAACAGAGAGTACACAGTTGCAGAACACCTAACCACTGTGACTGACCCAAACTTCAGGAAAGCTTTGACTATGTACAGACTCAGTGAGCATAACCTTGCTATTGAGAAAGGCCGCCGTAGGCAGACCTGGCTCTCAAGAGAAGAAAGGCTATGGTGCACACTGCCCACAAAATGAGGTGGAAACTGAGCTGCACTTCCTAACCTCCTGCCAAATGTATGACCATATTTGAGACACATATTTCCCGCAGATTACACAGATCCACAAAGAATTTGAAAACAAATCCAATAAAAAAAAAAAATCCCATATCCAGATGGGAGGGACCAATGTGGGTGGGAACAGAGATGGGAGGGACCGAATGTGGGTGGGAACAGAGATGGGAGGGACCGGTGTGGGTGGGAACAGAGATGGGAGGGACCAGTGTGGGTGGGAACAGAGATGGGAGGGACCTGTGTGGGTGGGAACAGAGATGGGAGGGACCGAATGTGGGTGGGAACAGAGATGGGACGGACCGGTGTGGGTGGGAACAGAGATGGGAGGGACCAGTGTGGGTGGGAACAGAGATGGGAGGGACCTGTGTGGGTGGGAACAGAGATGGGAGGGACCCGTGTGGGTGGGAACAGAGATGGGAGGGACCGGTGTGGGTGGGAACAGAGATGGGAGGGACCGGTGTGGGTGGGAACAGAGATGGGAGGGACCGGTGTGGGTGGGAACAGAGATGGAAGGGACCAGTGTGGGTGGGAACAGAGATGGGAGGGACCTGTGTGGGTGGGAACAGAGATGGGAGGGACCGGTGTGGGTGGGAACAGAGATGGGAGGGACCGGTGTGGGTGGGAACAGAGATGGAAGGGACCGGTGTGGGTGGGAACAGAGATGGGAGGGACCAGTGTGGGTGGGAACAGAGATGGGAGGGACCTGTGTGGGTGGGTGGGAACAGAGAGGGAATGCAACAGTGTGGGTGGGGTGATGGTGGAGTCACCATCAGTGTATTAACTCTAATAAGGGTGCATTACTCTGTCTGTAGCTTTTCCATTTCAATGTCAAATCAAGTCATATCCCTGTGTTTTATTATTATACATACATTTCACTTTCCTGGAATCCCATTGCTAATGGAATCTATTTGACATTATTCAAACTCTCCCCGACTCCCCACTACACACATAGTGTGATACCAGACTTGAGCATTCTCTCTCTCTCTCTCTCTCTCTCTCTCTCTCTCTCTCTCTCTCTCTCTCTCTCTCTCTCTCTCTCTCTCTCTCTCTCTCTCTCTCTCTCTCTCTCTCTCTCTCTCTCTCTACCCCTCATTTTTCTCCTTCCCTCTCTCTACTGACATGTAGGCAGCTCTAAAGCACCTCCTGATTGTGTTGGTGATTATCTCTCCCCATCTGCTGAAGATTTACTGTAAATACCTCTTTTACTGCTCACGACGTGCCCTGAATTTATGCCGACGCGCCTGTTCTCTCCTCACAGCTTTCTCGCCCACCTCGGTCACCAGGAGAGCTGTAACTAAGGGTCGTATCCAACCACCGTATGTGTCGAGGGGTTTCTGCGAGGCCACCCGCATATGTGTCATATCATTAAAACAGCGTTCACTGTAGATTTGCTTGGCTACAAATACTTATGCCGTTTATTAGGGGTCGTGTTTGTTTATTTGCCTGCTGCAGTGGCTGGCTGGCTGGCCGGCTGGCTGGCTGGCTGGCTGGCTGGCTGGCCGGCTGTCAAAGTACATATAACAAGTTGGTTGAGTCGACTGTGAAGAAAAGTTAGACGGTAGACGGGGGATTATAGCGTTCGGAATGTTTTATTGTTTTGATGTTATTCAGAGCTGGTACAGAGAATCCCCTCAGAGAGACTTCAACTCTGTGGGGACATTAACATTACGACCATGGTAATTCCATGTTTATGTGTTTGATGTCTCTGTGGGGATGTGAGTTAGCATTTTGACCATGGTAATTCCATGTTTATGAGTTTGATGTCTCTGTGGGGATGTGAGTTATGCATTCTGGAGTCAACTTGTACCGCTATTTTTCTTATGGTACAAGTGAGCTTTAACCTCATGGGTCTTCTATTCTCTCAATCTGTGTTTGTCCAATGTGTAGGTGTGTGGGAAGGCTTGCTGTGGAGACTGTTTGGCGAGGCAGACAGAGTAAGCTTTTCTATGTTTGTACTGTATATAGCAGTGGAGGCTCCTCAGAGGAGGAAGGGGAGGACGATCCTCCTCAGTGAATTTCAGAAAAATTTAAATAGTGAAACAAGCAGAAAGTTATCCCTTTTAGATAAAACTATACTAAATATGTCAACCAAATAATCTATTAAAACAGACTGTTTTGCAAAGGTCTACAGTAGCCTCAACAGCACCCTCTAGGGTAGCACCATGGTGTAGCCGGAGGACTAGCTTCCATCCTCCTCTGTGTACATTGACTTCAATACAAAACCTAGGAGGCTCATGGTTCTCACCTCCTTCCATAGACTTCCGTTACGCTGTATGTAGCGGTAAGAAGTTATGGTATGAAGGTTTGGCTTGGAAATGTTTTTTTGTTGCCTTGTCACAGACAGCTGATGTGTTGTGCACTGAAGTCCACAAGCGAAGGGAAAAGGTGAGAGGAGGAGAGTACGTAGAAGCGAGAAGGAATTATACAACGATCAAAGGGATCATGATGTTTGTATGTGGCTGCTATGAAAGTGAACTGTGTTTGCGTGTGAACAGGGGTGTCTTCATTCTGTTGAAAACCTCTTAAGGATCGGACCCTTTTTTTTCTCCATTTCCACCTAATATGTGTATACACAATGTGCGGGGGCGCCGGTTAGTTGAGGTAGTATGTACATATAGGTCGAGTTAATTAAAGTGACTTTGCATAGATGACAACAAAGAGTGTGGAGAAGGGAGGGGGGGGGTTCAATTTGAATAGTCTGGAGAGCCGTTTGACTAGATGTTCAGGAGTCTTATGGCTTGGGGGCAGAAGCTGTTTAGAAGCCTCTTAGACCCTAGACTTGGCGCTTCGGAACCGCTTGGAAGCTGAGAGAACAGTCAAATCTTTTCAGTCTCCTGGGGAAAAGGTTTTGTCGTGCACGCTTCACAACTGTCATGGTGTGCTTGGACCATGTTAGTTTTTTTGCTGATGTGGACACCAAGGAACTTGAAGCTCTCAACCTACTCCACGCCCCGTCGACAAGACGCAGGCTTCCTTGTTTTCCCTAGAATTTCTAAGCAAACAGCTGGAGGCAGGGCTTTCTCCTATAGAGCTCCACTTTTACGGAGTGGTCTGCCAATCCATGTGAGAGACGCAGACTCAGTCTCACTGGAGCAATGAACCACCCTTGCTGTCTCTGCCTGGCCGGTTCCCTTGCCTCCACTAAGATTCTCTGCCTCTAACCCTATTACACGGGCTGAGTCACTGGCTTACTGGTGCTCTTCCATACCGTCCCTAGGAGGGGTGCGTCACTTGAGTGGGTTGAGTCACTGACGTGATCTTCCTGTCCGGGTTGGCGCCCCCCCTCGGGTTTGTGCCGTGGGGGTGATCTTCGTGGGCTATACTCGGCCTTGTCTCAGGATGGTAAGTTGGTGATTGAAGGTATCCCTCTAGTGGTGTGGGGGCTGTGCTTTGGCAAAGTGGGTGGGGTTATATCCTGCCTGTTTGGCCCTGTCCGGGGGTATCATTGGATTGGGCCACAGTGTCTCCCGATCCCTCCTGTTTAGCCTCCAGTATTTATGTTGCAGTAGTTTATGTGTCGGGGGGCTAGGGCCAGTCTGTAATATCTGGAGTATTTCCCCTGTCTTTTTTTTCACCTTTATTTAACTAGGCAAATCAGTTAACTTCTACTTGGTCACCATCCCGGATCCGGGAGCATCCTCATCAGTAAAAAAGCTGACTAGCATAGCCTAGCATAGAGCCACAAGTAAATACTAGCATATAAATATAATGAAATCACAAGTCCAAGACACCAGATGAAAGATACACATCTTGTGAATCCAGCCATCATTTCCGATTTTTTAAATGTTTTACAGCGAAAACACAATATGTATTTCTATTAGCTAACCACAATAGCAAAAGACTCCGCATATTTTCACAATTTTTTTACCGCATAGGTAGCTATCACAAAA
This sequence comes from Salvelinus alpinus, assembly GCF_045679555.1. NCBI lineage: Eukaryota > Metazoa > Chordata > Actinopteri > Salmoniformes > Salmonidae > Salvelinus > Salvelinus alpinus. Next base: position 44,654,326 of record NC_092111.1, on the reverse strand, counting down.
CCGACCAAATAGAGATATAATTAGTCACTAACCAAGAAACAACTTCATCAGATGACAGTCTTATAACATGTTATACAATAAATCTATGTTTTGTTCGAAAATGTGCATATTTGAGGTATAAATCATAGTTTTACATTGCAGCTACCATAAAAAATATCACCAAAGCAGCCGGAATAATTACAGAGAGCAACGTGAAATACCTAAATACTCATCATAAAACATTTATGAAAAATACATGGTGTACAGCAAATGAAAGATAAACATCTTGTGAATCCAGCCAATGTTTCAGATTTTTTAAGTGTTTTACAGCGAAAACACAATATAGCATTATATTAGCGTACCACAATAGCCAACCACACAACCGCATTCATTCACCGCAAAGGTAGCGATCGCAAAAAAACAGCAAAAGATATAAAATTATTCACTAACCTTGACAAACTCCATCAGATGACAGTCCTATAACATCATGTTACACAATACATATATGTTTTGTTCGAAGATGTGCATATGTAGCGGTACAAATCGTGGTTTTACAATGTGAATACGTAGCCAAACTGCACAAAATTATCTGGATATATTTCTGACACTCACCTAATCTAATCTAATCAAAGAACTCATCATAAACTTTACTAAAAAAGACATGTTGTACAGCAAATGAAAGATCCACTAGTTCTTAATGCAACCGCCGTGTTAGAATTCAAAAAATAACTTTAGTACGACATACAGCTTACGTTATAGCGAGACGGCACCTGCAATGAGAGCGGAAAATAGAACTAAACATTTTCCACAGAAATACGAAATAACATCATAAATGGTTCCTACTTTTGCTGAGCTTCCATCAGAATCTTGTACAAGGAGTCCTTTGTCCAGAATAAATCGTTGTTTAGTTTTAGAATGTCCTCTTCGCCTGTCGAATTAGCAACCTTAGCTAGCCAAGTGGCGCAAAGATGTCCATCTTCACCAAACGCAGAGAACGGAAAACGCCAAAACTCCCGATAAACGTTCAATAATCTGATAAAACTATATTGAAAAAACATACTTTACGATGATATTATCACATGTATCAAATAAAATCAAAGTCGGAGTTATTAGACGTCTATACCGAACGCTTTTCAGAAGCCAATGTCCTTCCTGCGCCTTGCTAGACAAAGGAAATTGGGGTCACGTCATTCCAAGAGCTCTTGTTCGACCTCAGATCAAGCTAGACACCCCATTCCACCTCCCACTGCCTGTTGACATCTAGTGGAAGGCGTATGAAGTGCATGTATATCCATAGATTTCAGGCAAATTAATAGGAAGGCCCTGGAACAGAGCCTCGATTTCAGATTTTTCACTTCCTGTCAGGAAGTTTGCTGCAAAATGAGTTTTGTTTTACTCACAGATATAATTCAAACGGTTTTAGAAACTTGAGTGTGTTTTCTATCCAATAGTAATAATAATATGCATATTGTACGAGCAAGAATAGAGTACGAGGCAGTTTAATTTGGGCACGATTTTTTACAAAGTGAAAATAGCGCCCCCCCTATTGACAAAAGGTTTTAACATTCCCATGACAATAAATCCCTTAAATATTTCCAATTGATCGAACAGTATTGAACAGCCACACTAGAAGGATGGAACAGTATTGAACAGCCACACTAGAAGGATGGAACAGTATTGAACAGCCACACTAGATGGATGGAACAGTATTGAACAGCCACACTAGAAGGATGGAACAGTATTGAACAGCCACACTAGATGGATGGAACAGTATTGAACAGCCACACTAGAAGGATGGAACCGTATTGAACAGCCACACTAGATGGATGGAACAGTATTGAACAGCCACAGTAGAAGGATGGAACAGTATTGAACAGCCAGGCTAGATGGATGGAACGGTATTGAACAGCCAGGCTAGATGGATGGAACAGTATTGAACAGCCAGGCTAGATTGATGGAACGGTATTGAACAGCCTCACTAGATGGATGGAACGGTATTGAACAGCCAGGCTAGATGGGTGGAACGGTATTGAACAGCCAGGCTAGATGGATGGAACAGTATTGAACAGCCAGGCTAGATGGATGGAACAGTATTGAACAGCCAGGCTAGATGGATGGAACAGTATTGAACAGCCAGGTTTGATGGATGGAACAGTATTGAACAGCCAGGCTAGATGGATGGAACAGTATTGAACAGCCAGACTAGATGGATGGAACGGTATTGAACAGCCTCACTAGATGGATGGAACAGTATTGAACAGCCAGGCTAGATGGATGGAACAGTATTGAACAGCCAGGCTAGACTGATGGAACAGTATTGAACAGCCAGGTTTGATGGATGGAACAGTATTGAACAGCCAGGCTAGATGGATGGAACAGTATTGAACAGCCAGGCTAGATGGATGGAACGGTATTGAACAGCCAGGTTTGATGGATGGAACAGTATTGGAAAGCCACACTAGATAGATGGAACAGTATTGAACAGCCACACTAGATGGATGGAACAGTATTGAACAGCCTTACTAGATGGATGGAACAGTATTGAACAGCCAGGCTAGATGGATGGAACAGTATTGAACAGCCACACTAGATGGATGGAACAGTATCGAACAGCCAGGCTAGATGGATGGAACAGTATTGAACAGCCAGGTTTGATGGATAGAACAGTATTGAACAGGCAGGCTAGATGGATGGAACAGTATTGAACAGCCAGCCTAGATTGATGGAACGGTATTGAACAGCCTCACTAGATGGATGGAACGGTATTGAACAGCCAGGCTAGATGGATGGAACAGTATTGAACAGCCAGGCTAGACTGATGGAACAGTATTGAACAGCCAGGTTTGATGGATGGAACAGTATTGAACAGCCAGGCTAGATAGATGGAACAGTATTGAACAGCCAGACTATATGGATGGAATAGTATTGAACAGCCAGGCTAGATGGATGGAACAGTATTGAACAGCCAGGTTTGATGGATGGAACAGTATTGAACAGCCAGGCTAGATGGATGGAACAGTATTGAACAGCCAGGCTAGACTGATGGAACAGTATTGAACAGCCAGGTTTGATGGATGGAACAGTATTGAACAGCCAGGCTAGATGGATGGAACAGTATTGAACAGCCAGGCTAGATGGATGGAACGGTATTGAACAGCCAGGTTTGATGGATGGAACAGTATTGGAAAGCCACACTAGATAGATGGAACAGTATTGAACAGCCACACTAGATGGATGGAACAGTATTGAACAGCCTTACTAGATGGATGGAACAGTATTGAACAGCCAGGCTAGATGGATGGAACAGTATTGAACAGCCACACTAGATGGATGGAACAGTATCGAACAGCCAGGCTAGATGGATGGAACAGTATTGAACAGCCAGGTTTGATGGATGGAACAGTATTGAACAGCCAGGCTAGATGGATGGAACAGTATTGAACAGCCAGCCTAAATTGATGGAACGGTATTGAACAGCCTCACTAGATGGATGGAACGGTATTGAACAGCCAGGCTAGATGGATGGAACAGTATTGAACAGCCAGGCTAGACTGATGGAACAGTATTGAACAGCCAGGTTTGATGGATGGAACAGTATTGAACAGCCAGGCTAGATAGATGGAACAGTATTGAACAGCCAGACTATATGGATGGAATAGTATTGAACAGCCAGGCTAGATGGATGGAACAGTATTGAACAGCCAGGTTTGATGGATGGAACAGTATTGAACAGCCAGGCTAGATGGATGGAACAGTATTGAACAGCCAGGTTTGATGGATGGAACAGTATTGAACAGCCAGGCTAGATGGATGGAACAGTATTGAACAGCCAGGCTAAATGGATGGAACAGTATTGAACAGCCACACTAGAAGGATGGAACAGTATTGAACAGCCACACTAGAAGGATGGAACAGTATTGAACAGCCACACTAGATGGATGGAACAGTATTGAACAGCCACGGTAGATGGATGGAACAGTATTGAACAGCCACACTAGATTGATGGAACAGTATTGAACAGCCACACTAGATGGATGGAACAGTATTGAACAGCCACGGTAGATGGATGGAACAGTACTGAACAGCCACACTAGAAGGATGGAACAGTATTGAACAGCCACACTAGAAGGATGGAACAGTATTGAACAGCCACACTAGATGGATGGAACAGTATTGAACAGCCACGGTAGATGGATGGAACAGTATTGAACAGCCACACTAGATGGATGGAACAGTATTGAACAGCCACAGTAGAAGGATGGAACATTATTGAACAGCCACGGTAGATGGATGGAACAGTATTGAACAGCCACACTAGAAGGATGGAACAGTTTTGAACAGCCACACTAGATGGATGGAACAGTATTGAACAGCCACGGTAGATGGATGGAACAGTATTGAACAGCCACACTAGATGGATGGAACAGTATTGAAAAGCCACAGTAGAAGGATGGAACAGTATTGAACAGCCACGGTAGATGGATGGAACAGTATTGAACAGCCACACTAGATGGATGGAACAGTATTGAACAGCCACGGTAGATGGATGGAACAGTATTGAAAAGCCACACTAGAAGGATGGAACAGTATTGAACAGCCACACTAGATGGATGGAACAGTATTGAACAGCCACGGTAGATGGAAGGAACAGTATTGAACAGCCACACTAGATGGATGGAACGGTACTGAACAGCCACACTAGAAGGATGGAACAGTATTGAACAGCCACACTAGAAGGATGGAACAGTATTGAACAGCCTCACTAGATGGGTGGAACAGTATTGAACAGCCACGGTAGATGGATGGAACAGTATTGAACAGCCACACTAGATGGATGGAACAGTATTGAACAGCCACAGTAGAAGGATGGAACAGTATTGAACAGCCACGGTAGAAGGATGGAACAGTATTGAACAGCCACGGTAGATGGATGGAACAGTATTGAACAGCCACACTAGAAGGATGGAACAGTATTGAACAGCCACACTAGATGGATGGAACAGTATTGAACAGCCACGGTAGATGGATGGAACAGTATTGAACAGCCACACTAGATGCATGGAAAAGTATTGAACAGCCACAGTAGAAGGATGGAACAGTACACACTAGATGGATGGAACCGTATTGAACAGCCACACTAGATGGATGGAACAGTATTGAACAGCCACAGTAGAAGGATGGAACAGTATTGAACAGCCTCACTAGATGGATGGAACAGTATTGAACAGCCAGGCTAGATGGATGGAACGGTATTGAACAGCCAGGCTAGATGGATGGAACAGTATTGAACAGCCAGGCTAGATGGATGGAACGGTATTGAACAGCCTCACTAGATGGATGGAACGGTATTGAACAGCCAGGCTAGATGGGTGGAACGGTATTGAACAGCCAGGCTAGATGGATGGAACAGTATTGAACAGCCAGGCTAGATGGAAGGAACAGTATTGAACAGCCAGGCTAGATGGATGGAACAGTATTGAACAGCCAGGTTTGATGGATGGAACAGTATTGAACAGCCAGGCTAGATGGATGGAACAGTATTGAACAGCCAGACTAGATGGATGGAACGGTATTGAACAGCCTCACTAGATGGATGGAACGGTATTGAACAGCCAGGCTAGATGGATGGAACAGTATTGAACAGCCAGGCTAGATAGATGGAACAGTATTGAACAGCCAGGCTAGATGGATGGAACAGTATTGAACAGCCAGGCTAGATAGATGGAACAGTATTGAACAGCCAGGCTAGATGGATGGAACAGTATTGAACAGCCAGGTTTGATGGATGGAACAGTATTGAACAGCCAGGCTAGATGGATGGAACAGTATTGAACAGCCAGGTTTGATGGATGGAACAGTATTGAACAGCCAGGCTAGATGGATGGAACAGTATTGAACAGCCAGGCTAGATGGATGGAACAGTATTGAACAGCCTCACTAGATGGATGGAACAGTATTAAACAGCCAGGTTTGATAGATGGAACAGTATTGAACAGCCAGGCTAGATGGATGGAACATTATTGAACAGCCAGGCTAGATGGATGGAACAGTATTGAACAGCCAGGCTAGACTGATGGAACAGTATTGAACAGCCAGGTTTGATGGATGGAACAGTATTGAACAGCCAGGCTAGATGGATGGAACAGTATTGAACAGCCAGGCTAGATGGATGGAACGGTATTGAACAGCCAGGTTTGATGGATGGAACAGTATTGGAAAGCCACACTAGATAGATGGAACAGTATTGAACAGCCACACTAGATGGATGGAACAGTATTGAACAGCCTTACTAGATGGATGGAACAGTATTGAACAGCCAGGCTAGATGGATGGAACAGTATTGAACAGCCACACTAGATGGATGGAACAGTATCGAACAGCCAGGCTAGATGGATGGAACAGTATTGAACAGCCAGGTTTGATGGATAGAACAGTATTGAACAGCCAGGCTAGATGGATGGAACAGTATTGAACAGCCAGCCTAGATTGATGGAACGGTATTGAACAGCCTCACTAGATGGATGGAACGGTATTGAACAGCCAGGCTAGATGGATGGAACAGTATTGAACAGCCAGGCTAGACTGATGGAACAGTATTGAACAGCCAGGTTTGATGGATGGAACAGTATTGAACAGCCAGGCTAGATAGATGGAACAGTATTGAACAGCCAGACTATATGGATGGAATAGTATTGAACAGCCAGGCTAGATGGATGGAACAGTATTGAACAGCCAGGTTTGATGGATGGAACAGTATTGAACAGCCAGGCTAGATGGATGGAACAGTATTGAACAGCCAGGCTAGACTGATGGAACAGTATTGAACAGCCAGGTTTGATGGATGGAACAGTATTGAACAGCCAGGCTAGATGGATGGAACAGTATTGAACAGCCAGGCTAGATGGATGGAACGGTATTGAACAGCCAGGTTTGATGGATGGAACAGTATTGGAAAGCCACACTAGATAGATGGAACAGTATTGAACAGCCACACTAGATGGATGGAACAGTATTGAACAGCCTTACTAGATGGATGGAACAGTATTGAACAGCCAGGCTAGATGGATGGAACAGTATTGAACAGCCACACTAGATGGATGGAACAGTATCGAACAGCCAGGCTAGATGGATGGAACAGTATTGAACAGCCAGGTTTGATGGATGGAACAGTATTGAACAGCCAGGCTAGATGGATGGAACAGTATTGAACAGCCAGCCTAAATTGATGGAACGGTATTGAACAGCCTCACTAGATGGATGGAACGGTATTGAACAGCCAGGCTAGATGGATGGAACAGTATTGAACAGCCAGGCTAGACTGATGGAACAGTATTGAACAGCCAGGTTTGATGGATGGAACAGTATTGAACAGCCAGGCTAGATAGATGGAACAGTATTGAACAGCCAGACTATATGGATGGAATAGTATTGAACAGCCAGGCTAGATGGATGGAACAGTATTGAACAGCCAGGTTTGATGGATGGAACAGTATTGAACAGCCAGGCTAGATGGATGGAACAGTATTGAACAGCCAGGTTTGATGGATGGAACAGTATTGAACAGCCAGGCTAGATGGATGGAACAGTATTGAACAGCCAGGCTAAATGGATGGAACAGTATTGAACAGCCACACTAGAAGGATGGAACAGTATTGAACAGCCACACTAGAAGGATGGAACAGTATTGAACAGCCACACTAGATGGATGGAACAGTATTGAACAGCCACGGTAGATGGATGGAACAGTATTGAACAGCCACACTAGATTGATGGAACAGTATTGAACAGCCACACTAGATGGATGGAACAGTATTGAACAGCCACGGTAGATGGATGGAACAGTACTGAACAGCCACACTAGAAGGATGGAACAGTATTGAACAGCCACACTAGAAGGATGGAACAGTATTGAACAGCCACACTAGATGGATGGAACAGTATTGAACAGCCACGGTAGATGGATGGAACAGTATTGAACAGCCACACTAGATGGATGGAACAGTATTGAACAGCCACAGTAGAAGGATGGAACATTATTGAACAGCCACGGTAGATGGATGGAACAGTATTGAACAGCCACACTAGAAGGATGGAACAGTTTTGAACAGCCACACTAGATGGATGGAACAGTATTGAACAGCCACGGTAGATGGATGGAACAGTATTGAACAGCCACACTAGATGGATGGAACAGTATTGAAAAGCCACAGTAGAAGGATGGAACAGTATTGAACAGCCACGGTAGATGGATGGAACAGTATTGAACAGCCACACTAGATGGATGGAACAGTATTGAACAGCCACGGTAGATGGATGGAACAGTATTGAAAAGCCACACTAGAAGGATGGAACAGTATTGAACAGCCACACTAGATGGATGGAACAGTATTGAACAGCCACGGTAGATGGAAGGAACAGTATTGAACAGCCACACTAGATGGATGGAACGGTACTGAACAGCCACACTAGAAGGATGGAACAGTATTGAACAGCCACACTAGAAGGATGGAACAGTATTGAACAGCCTCACTAGATGGGTGGAACAGTATTGAACAGCCACGGTAGATGGATGGAACAGTATTGAACAGCCACACTAGATGGATGGAACAGTATTGAACAGCCACAGTAGAAGGATGGAACAGTATTGAACAGCCACGGTAGAAGGATGGAACAGTATTGAACAGCCACGGTAGATGGATGGAACAGTATTGAACAGCCACACTAGAAGGATGGAACAGTATTGAACAGCCACACTAGATGGATGGAACAGTATTGAACAGCCACGGTAGATGGATGGAACAGTATTGAACAGCCACACTAGATGCATGGAAAAGTATTGAACAGCCACAGTAGAAGGATGGAACAGTACACACTAGATGGATGGAACCGTATTGAACAGCCACACTAGATGGATGGAACAGTATTGAACAGCCACAGTAGAAGGATGGAACAGTATTGAACAGCCTCACTAGATGGATGGAACAGTATTGAACAGCCAGGCTAGATGGATGGAACGGTATTGAACAGCCAGGCTAGATGGATGGAACAGTATTGAACAGCCAGGCTAGATGGATGGAACGGTATTGAACAGCCTCACTAGATGGATGGAACGGTATTGAACAGCCAGGCTAGATGGGTGGAACGGTATTGAACAGCCAGGCTAGATGGATGGAACAGTATTGAACAGCCAGGCTAGATGGAAGGAACAGTATTGAACAGCCAGGCTAGATGGATGGAACAGTATTGAACAGCCAGGTTTGATGGATGGAACAGTATTGAACAGCCAGGCTAGATGGATGGAACAGTATTGAACAGCCAGACTAGATGGATGGAACGGTATTGAACAGCCTCACTAGATGGATGGAACGGTATTGAACAGCCAGGCTAGATGGATGGAACAGTATTGAACAGCCAGGCTAGACTGATGGAACAGTATTGAACAGCCAGGTTTGATGGATGGAACAGTATTGAACAGCCAGGCTAGATAGATGGAACAGTATTGAACAGCCAGGCTAGATGGATGGAACAGTATTGAACAGCCAGGTTTGATGGATGGAACAGTATTGAACAGCCAGGCTAGATGGATGGAACAGTATTGAACAGCCAGGTTTGATGGATGGAACAGTATTGAACAGCCAGGCTAGATGGATGGAACAGTATTGAACAGCCAGGCTAGATGGATGGAACAGTATTGAACAGCCTCACTAGATGGATGGAACAGTATTAAACAGCCAGGTTTGATAGATGGAACAGTATTGAACAGCCAGGCTAGATGGATGGAACATTATTGAACAGCCAGGCTAGATGGATGGAACAGTATTGAACAGCCAGGCTAGATGGATGGAACAGTATTGAACAGCCAGGCTAGATGGATGGAACATTTTTGAACAGCCACACTAGATGGATGGAACAGTATTGAACAGCCAGGTTTGTTGGATGGAACAGTATTGAACAGCCAGGTTTGATGGAACAGTATTGAACAGCCAGGCTAGTTGGATGGAACGGTATTGAACAGCCAGGCTAGTTGGATGGAACAGTATTGAACAGCCAGGTTTGATGGATGGAACAGTATTGAACAGCCACACTAGATGGATGGAACAGTATTGAACAGCCAGGCTAGATAGATGGAACAGTATTGAACAGCCAGGCTAGATGGATGGAACAGTATTGAACAGCCACACTAGATGGATGGAACAGTATTGAACAGCCTGGTTTGTTGGATGGAACAGTATTGAACAGCCAGGTTTGATGGAACAGTATTGAACAGCCAGGCTAGTTGGATGGAACGGTATTGAACAGCCAGGCTAGTTGGATGGAACAGTATTGAACAGCCAGGTTTGATGGATGGAACAGTATTGAACAGCCACACTAGATGGATGGAACAGTATTGAACAGCCACACTAGATGGATGGAACAGTATTGAACAGCCAGGCTAGATGGATGGAACAGTATTGAACAGCCAGGTTTGATGGAACAGTATTGAACATTGGAGATAAACAGATGTAATGGCTGAGGTAGTTTAGGGTTAACCAGGTTAATTTGGTCTTTACCAGCACACAGTAAAATACCGTTGTTTTTTGTGTAGACACTGAAAAGATAATGACAGCGTACCATGTGTATCACGCAAACAAAACACAGCCATTTGGAAGCACATCATATTTCTGTCTTTGTTCCTTCTGTGCAGACAGAGGTGAAATTACACACGCGCTTGTCCAGGAGAGAGGTTGTTTGATAATGGAGGGCATGGGGGAAGCTGGCTAGGTCTTGGTACGCAGCACGTTTTAATAACTCATTACAATCCCACAGCAGATGGCGGCTTCACACTGTTGCCGAGTGATTTGGCAAGCCACCCATCCACTCCACGGTGTTGTCATTAACTTATTATTGGCACAAAGGGTAAAGTGTTTCATTTAGTGTGAAAAGGCCCCCGTTTTTGGCCACTGTACAGGATGGGTGGATACAGGCAGTCCAACCTGTTACAGCTTATGACCACAGTGTAGTAGATACTGTATATGGGAATCAGCCAACTCAGTTTGAGATGCGTATTAGCACTATTTTGGCTCCAAACGGCAGTTACCATCCAAAGACAACGTACTGTGAAATAGAATGATATTGATGCCGTCAAGATAGAAGAAAGAATCAGAACTATGAAAGTTATGAAATGTTTCTCTCTCTGTCTGTCTGTCTGTCTGTCTGTCTGTCTGTCTGTCTGTCTGTCTGTCTGTCTGTCTGTCTGTCTGTCTGTCTGTCTGTCTGTCTGTCTGTCTGTCTGTCTGTCTGTCTGTCTGTCTGTCTCTCTCTCTCTCTCTCTCTCTCTCTCTCTCTCTCTCTCTCTCTCTCTCTCTCTCTCTCTCTCTCTCTCTCTCTCTCTCTCTCTCTCTCTCTCTCTCTCTCTGTCTCACTCTCCCTCTCTCTCTCTCTCTCTCTCTCTCTCTGTCTCTCACTGTCTCTCACTGTCTCTGTCTCTCTCTCTCTCTCTCTCTGTCGCTCACTCTGTCTCTCTCTGTCTCTCTCTCTGTCTCTCTGTCTCTCTCTCTCTCTCTCTGTCTCTCTGTCTCTCTGTCTCTGTCTCTCTCTCTCTCTCTCTGTCTCTCTGTCTCTCTGTCTGTCTGTCTGTCTCTCTCTCTCTCACTCTCTCTGTCTCACTCTCCCTCTCTCTCTGTCTCTCTCTGCTTCTTTCTCTGTCTCTGTCTCTCACTGTCTCTCACTGTCTCTGTCTCTCTCTCTCTCTCTGTCGCTCACTCTGTCTCTCTCTGTGTCTCTCTGTCTCTCTCTCTCTCTCTCTGTCTCTCTGTCTCTGTCTCTGTCGCTCTCTCTGTCTCTCTCTGTCTCTCTCTGTTGCTCTCTGTCTCTCTCTGTCTCTCTCTCTCTCTCTCTCTGTCTCTCTCGCTCTCTCTGTTGCTCTCTCTGTCTCTCTCTCTGTCTCTCTCTGTCTCTCTGTATCTCGCTCTCTCTCTCTTTTGATTGAAAACTGTGAGATTGATCGTCCCAATCGTGTTACACTTTCCACCTCTCACATTTTCTCAGACAGTTCTATTTCTCTCCCTCTGTCCGTCCTCCTATAGCTGTCAATAAGATATGAGTCAGCCCAGGGGCTCTGTATAATGAGTCAGCCCAGGGGCTCTGTATAATGAGTCAGGCCAGGGGCTCTGTGTAATGAGTCAGGCCAGGGGCTCTGTGTAATGAGTCAGCCCAGGGGCTCTGTGTAATGAGTCAGCCCAGGGGCTCTGTGTAATGAGTCAGCCCAGGGGCTCTGCGTAATGAGTCAGCCCAGGGGCTCTGTGCTGCCTGTGTAATGAGTGAGCCCAGTGGCTCTGTGTAATGAGTCAGCCCAGGGGCTCTGTGTAATGAGTCAGCCCAGGGGCTCTGTGTAATGAGTCAGCCCAGGGGCTCTGTGTAATGAGTCAGCCCAGGGGCTCTGTGTAATGAGTCAGCCCAGGGGCTTTGTTTTGATTAATTCCGTCGATATATATCCAAAATGTCCATTTATTTGGCACGTTTGATCCAGAAAAACACAGGTTCTGTAACGATCGTCGTAATGTGGAAGAGAGGAGGACCAAATTGCAGCGTGGTATGTATCCATATTTATTTGAATACTCTTCAATACGCACAAAACAATAAACAGAACGAAACCAACGACGCTACAGTCCTGAACTAGTGAACAACACAAAATACATGAACACACGAACAGGAACAATCACCCACAAACAAACAGTGAAAACAGCCTACCTTAATATGGTTCCCAATCAGAGACAACGTAAAACACCTGCCTCTGATTGAGAACCATATCAGGCCAATAAGACACACCTAAACCAATGAAACACAAAACATAGAATATACCCATCCAGCTCACGTCCTGACCAACTAAACAAAGACTAAACAAAGGAAATAAGGTCAGGAACGTGACAGGTTCCAACTTGCTCAAACGTGACGACAAAATATCTCAAAGGTTACCTGTAAACTTTGCAAAAAAATGTCAAACTACTTTTGTAATATAACTTTATGTATTTTTTAACGTTAATAATCAATAAAATTGAAGACGGGATGATCTGTGTTCAAAACAGGATTAAAACGAAATGTAGCATGCCTTTTGGACATGCACTTCAATCAAACACGACACCTGGAGTGACTCGACTTCAAGATGGACGTATTTCTTCATTACACAAAGGAATAACCTCAACGTATTTCTCATGACTGTTGACATCCAGTGGAAGCCGTAGGAACTGCAAGCAATTCGCTTAAAAATCTGGTTTCCCTTTGAAAAATCATTGAAAAGACACTGACCTCAAAAAAAGAAAATTCTGAATAGTTTTTCCTCTGGGTTTTGCCTGCTAAATAAGTTCAGTTATACTCACAGACATGATTCAAACAGTTTTATAAACTTCAGAGTGTTTTCTATCCAAATCTACTAATAATATGCATATCTTATCTCCTGGGGATGAGTAGCTGGCAGTTGAATTTGGGTAGGCTTTTCATCCAAATGTGATAATACTGCCCCCTATCCCAAACAAGGTAACACAGTGTCCAAAGAAGGGTCAGGTGTATACAGAATGGTGTTGTCTGCGTAGAGGTGGATCAGAGAATCACCAGCAGCAAGAGCTACATCATTGATATATACAGAGAAAAGAGTCGGCCCGAGAATTGAACCCTGTGGCACCCCCATAGAGACTGACAGAGGTCCGGACAACAGGCCCTCCGTTTTGACACACTGAACTCTATCTGAGAAGTAGTTGGTGAACCAGGCGAGGCAGTCATTTGAGAATCCAAGGCTATTGAGTCTGCCGATAAGAATGCTGTGATTGACAGAGTCGAAAGCCTTAGCCAGGTCGATGAATCCGGCTGCACAGTAATGTCTCTTATCAATGGCGGTTATGATATTATTTAGGACTTTGAGCGTGGCTGAGGTGCACCCATGACCAGCTCGGAAACCAGATTGCATAGCGGAGAAGGTACGGTGGGATTTGAAATGGTCGGTGATCTGTTTGTTAACTTGGCTTTCAAAAGTTCTTGAAAATCAGGGCAGGATAGATATAGGCCTGTAACAGTTTGGGTCTATAGTGTCTCCCCTTTGAAGAGGGGGATGATCGTGGCAGCTTTCCAATCCTTGAGGATCTCAGACGATACGAAAGAGAGGTTGAACAGGCTAGTAATAAGGGTTGCCAAAATTTCGGTGGATAATTTTAGAAAGAGGTTCCAGATTGTCTAGCCCGGCTGATTTGTAGGGGTCCAGATTTTACAGACATTTTGAACATCAGCTGTTTGGATTTGGGTGAAGGAAATGCGGGGGGGGGGGCTTGGGCAAGTTGCTGAAGGGGGTGCTGAGATGTTGGCCGGGGTAGCCAGGTGGAAAGCATGGCTAGCCTTATAGTTTTTTTGGTTGAAATTGTCGATTATTGTAGATTTATCGGTGGTGACAGTGTTTCCTATCCTCAGTGCAGTGGGCAGCTGGGAGGAGGTGCTCTTATTCTCCATGTACTTTACAGTGTCACAGAACTTTTGGGATTTAGTGCTACAGGAAACAAATTTCTGTTTGATAAAGCAAGCCTTAGCTTTCCTAACTGAATGAGTATATTGGTTCCTGACTTCCCTGAAAGTTGATGCCTGAGGCCTATCCCGAGGCTATCCCTGCTGCCTCGTTAGGCTGGACCAAGAGAACACATCACAGTAAAGGACTGCTGCCTCATTAGGCAGGACCAAAAGAAAACATCACAGTAAAGGACTGCTGCCTCATTAGGCAGGACCAAGAGAACACATCACAGTAAAGGACTGCTGCCTCGTTAGGCTGGACCAAGAGAAAACATCACAGTAAAGGACTGCTGCCTCATTAGGCAGGACCAAGAGAACACATCACAGTAAAGGACTGCTGCCTCATTAGGCAGGACCAAGAGAACACATCACAGTAAAGGACTGCTGCCTCGTTAGGCTGGACCAAGAGAAAACATCACAGTAAAGGACTGCTGCCTCATTAGGCAGGACCAAGAGAACACATCACAGTAAAGGACTGCTGCCTCGTTGGGCAGGACCAAGAGAACACATCACAGTAAAGGACTGCTGCCTCGTTAGGCTGGACCAAGAGAAAACATCACAGTAAAGGACTGCTGCCTTGTGAGGCAGGACCAAGAGAAAACATCACAGTAAAGGACTGCTGCCTCGTTAGGCAGGACCAAGAGAAAACATCACAGTAAAGGACTGCTGCCTCGTTAGGCAGGACCAAGAGAAAACATCACAGTAAAGGACTGCTGCCTCGTTAGGCAGGACCAAGAGAAAACATCAACAACAAGACAACAAGACAACAAGACAACAAGACAACAAGACATAGGGTTTAGATCAGCTAATATTGCAAATAGATTCTTGCTTCCATCAATGTAATTGTCTGCATACTTCCAATCCCCCGTATTTTTTTTGCATATATACATAAATACATGTACACATAAATACATACACAAATAAATACACATAAATACACATTAATACATACACTCATATACATACACACATAAATACATACGCACATAAATACATATACACATATTTCCTGTATTCCATTTCAACCCTACCACACCTCCCCCAATTGGAGCAAACTAGGGAACAACAACACTTAGGCCTGTATTTACAGTTTATACATACTATATATATTTTATGGGACACAGTCTATTTTACAATAATTTTAATTTGCTTGTTTTTACTCCTGTCCTTCCTCTAACCTTAACCTCTCCCATCTGTTTCTGATGTCCATCCAGTTTGATTTCTATTTGCCTTCATCTTTCAAACTGTGTTCATTCACAAAAGTTCTTAGCCTAGCTTAGCTTAGTTATGCGTTTTACGGACACAGTATGTTTTACATTAGTTATCTTGTTGTTATTAGTTGTTATTAGACCCATCCTTCAGCTCCAATCAACTTCTCCCATCTATATCTTAACACCATCCATACTGGGTATCTATTTGCCATATATTTTTCCGCTGTGATGTTTCACAAAAGTACTGAACCTTTCTATTCTAATACTCAACGGATTGTAAATTGAAAATATTTTTTTGTTGCTTAAATAATTATTATATTATTGATCGATTGACAATGACTTTTCAGATCACCCAGTAGTCACTGCAGGGTGAGCTCCAGGTAAATATTTAAATTCTTAAGCCATTCCTGGACCTGTGATCAAAATTGACATATGGACAGTACCAAAACAAATGATATAATTATTCTGCCTCTTTGCAGCAAAATCTGCAGAGCTGGGAAGGTTGTATCCACCATATATAAAGAACATTCTATTGGTTGCAATAATATTGTGCAATTTGAATTGAAACATTTAAAGTTTTGAATCTGGGGTCGTTTTGCGTATCAGTTCATAAACCATGTGCCATGGAATCGGGATGTCAATAATCTCTTCCCAACTATTTCGCAATCTATATGGCAGTGCTGTCAATTTTTTGGTCCTTAAATAAAACTGATAAACTTTTTATTTATCACAACTTTCTTTAACCAATATTGGTCTTTAATTAGGGATAGGGGGCAGTATTCGGAAGTTTGGAAGACTGAGGTGCCCAGAGTAAACTGCCTGTTACTCAGGCCCAGAAGCTAGGATATGCATATAATTAGATTTGGATAGAAAACACTCTAAAGTTTCTAAAACTGTTAAGATAATGTCTGTGAGTATAACAGAACTGATTTTGCAGGCGAAACCCAGAGGACAATCCATCCAGGAATTTAGTTTTTGAGGTCATTGGATTTTCCATATATTTTCTATGAAGAAGCCAAATTATTAGGACCCAGATTGCAGTTCCTATGGCTTCCACTAGATGTCAACAGTCTTTAGAAATCGTTCTATGTTGTTGTTTTGAAAAATGAAGAAGTATTCGTATTCTTTCTAAGTGTCACTCAGGTGGACTCTAGTCTTTTGGTGCGCGTGAATGAGAGCGCGCTCCTAGTTGTTTTTCTATTGGAAAATAGTATTGGAAACAGTTTATTCGTCTTAAATTTAATCGATTATTTACATTTTAGGCTACCTAAGGTTGGATTAGAAACGTTGCTTGAAATGTTTGAACCAAGTTTATAGGTAACTTATTAGATCCTTTGTAGGCATGTTGGGCGAGTTGAAACCGGTGTATTTCTGAATCAAACGCGCCAAATAAACTGACTTTGTTGGGATATATGAAGGACTTTATTGAACAAAACAACCATTCTTTGTGTAGCTGGGACCCTTTGGATTGCAAAAAGAGGAAGATCTTCAAAGGTAACCGATTTATTTTATCGCTATTTCTGACTTTCGCGATGCATCTGTTTGGTTGGAAAATGTTTTTCATGCTTTTGTATGCGGGGCGCTGTCCTCTGATAATCGCATGGTATGCTTTTGCCGTAAAGCCTTTTTGAAATCTGACAAAGCGGCTGGATTAACAAGAAGTTAATCTTAAAACCGATGTGTAATACTTGTATTTTTATGAATGTTCATTATGACTATTTCTGTATTTTGAATTTGGTGCTCTGCAATTTCAACGGATGTTGTCGAGGTGGGTCGCTAGCGGAATGCCTGCACCAGAAAGGTTAATGCAGGGCCAACAGACTAGTTCCCTACTTTTTCCGCTTCTACTTGCCTCTTCCATTTTAGCGGTAATACTGCAATTAGTTGGTTGTGATTTTGGGTAGAGGAGACATTTCCATATGTTTTTGTTAGCTGCTTGTGTGATATAACTCCACCAGTCCTATGTATGATATCATTTACGAAGTTAAAAAAAAATTGTATTACATTTTTGTATTACATTTTTCAAATAAATTAGTAAATTTCAGTTTTAAAACAATATTTGCTGTATTATTTGTTCTGTCTTTTCTGGTTGAAAACATTTAAATTGCAACCAACTTTATACGTCTTGTTTTAAAAAAAGCGATATTTGGGGGATGGTTTTCTTTTCAAATAACTGAAAGTGAGAGGTTGTAATCTGAATAAAGGGAGAGGTTGTAATCTGAATAAAGGGAGAGGTTGTAATCTGAATAAAGGAGAGGATGTAATCTGAATAAAGGTAAAAAGGCCATTCTTGAACATAGGGCGAGACATTCTTACTGATCTGCCAGAGAACCAGTTCGGATTTTAGTATAACTTTTGTATGACTGAGGCCTTTAGTGAGAGGTCTAATTCTTTAATATGTAATAATTTATGCCCTCCTAATACATATTCATTATATAAATAGGCCCTTTTAATTTTGTCTGGTTTGCCGTTCCAAATAAAATGCTTAAAAAATATAGAGAATTTACAAAACTGTTCACCAGGTGTAGGCAAGACCGTAAACACATAGGTAGACTGGGACTAGTGTTAATCTCTTCATATCTCTCTCTCTCTCTCTCTCTCTCTCTCTCTCTCTCTCTCTCTCTCTCTCTCTCTCTCTCTCTCTCTCTCTCTCTCTCTCTCTCTCTCTCTCTCTCTCTCTCTCTCTCTATCTCTCTGTCTCTCTCTCTCTTTATCTCAATTCAATTCAATTCAAGGGGCTTTATTGGCATGGGAAACATGTGTTAACATTGCCAAAGCAAGTGAGGTAGGTAATATACAAAAGTCAAATAAACAATAAAAATGAACAGTAAACATTACACATACAGAAGTTTCAAAACAATAAAGGCATTACAAATGTCATATTATATATATGCAGTGTTGTAACAATGTACAAATGGTTAAAGCACACAAGTTAAAATAAATAAACATAAATATGTGTTGTATTTACAGTGGTGTTTGTTCTTCACTGGTTGCCCTTTTCTTGTGGCAACAGGTCACAAATCTTGCTGCTGTGATGGCACACTGTGGAATTTCACCCAGTAGATATGGGAGTTTATCAAAATTGGATTTGTTTTCGAATTCTTTGTGGATCTGTGTAATCTGAGGGAAATATGTCTCTCTAATATGGTCATACATTGGGCAGGAGGTTAGGAAGTGCAGCTCAGTTTCCACCTCATTTTGTGGGCAGTGTGCACATAGCCTGTCTTCTCTTGAGAGCCATGTCTGCCTACGGCGGCCTTTCTCAATAGCAAGGCTATGCTCACTGAGTCTGTACATAGTCAAAGCTTTCCTTAAGTTTGGGTCAGTCACAGTGGTCAGGTATTCTGCCACTGTGTACTCTCTGTTTAGGGCCAAATAGCATTCTAGTTTGCTCTGTTTTTTTGTTAATTCTTTCCAATGTGTCAAGTAATTATCTTTTTGTTTTCTCATGATTTGGTTGGGTCTAATTGTGCTGTTGTCCTGGGGCTCTGTGGGGTGTGTTTGTGTTTGTGAACAGAGCCCTAGGACCAGCTTGCTTAGGGGACTCTTCTCCAGGTTCATCTCTCTGTAGGTGATGGCTTTGTTATGGAAGGTTTGGGAATCGCTTCCTTTTAGGTGGTTGTAGAATTTAACGGCTCTTTTCTGGATTTTGATAATTAGTGGGTATCGGCCTAATTCTGCTCTGCATGCATTATTTGGTGTTCTACGTTGTACACGGAGGATATTTTTGCAGAATTCTGCATGCAGAGTCTCAATTTGGTGTTTGTCCCATTTTGTGAAATCTTGGTTGGTGAGCGGACCCCAGACCTCACAACCATAAAGGGCAATGGGCTCTATGACTGATTCAAGTATTTTTAGCCAGATCCTAATTGGTATGTTGAAATTTATGTTCCTTTTGATGGCATAGAAGGCCCTTCTTGCCTTGTCTCTCAGATCGTTCACAGCTTTGTGGAAGTTACCTGTGGTGCTGATGTTTAGGCCGAGGTATGTATAGTTTTTTGTGTGCTCTAGGGCAACGGTGTCTAGATGGAATTTGTGGTCCTGGTGACTGGACCTTTTTTGGAACACCATTATTTTGGTCTTACTGAGATTTACTGTCAGGGCCCAGGTCTGACAGAATCTGTGCAGAAGATCTAGGTGCTGCTGTAGGCCCTCCTTGGTTGGTGACAGAAGCACCAGATCATCAGCAAACAGTAGACATTTGACTTCGGATTCTAGTAGGGTGAGACCGGGTGCTGCAGACTGTTCTAGTGCCCGCGCCAATTCGTTGATATATATGTTGAAGAGGGTGGGGCTTAAGCTGCATCCCTGTCTCACCCCACGACCCTGTGTGAAGAAATGTGTGTGTTTTTTGCCAATTTTAACCGCACACTTGTTGTTTGTGTACATGGATTTTATAATGTCGTATGTTTTACCCCCAACACCACTTTCCATCAATTTGTATAGCAGACCCTCATGCCAAATTGAGTCGAAGGCTTTTTTGAAATCAACAAAGCATGAGAAGACTTTGCCTTTGTTTTGGTTTGTTTGGTTGTCAATTAGGGTGTGTAGGGTGAATACATGGTCTGTTGTACGGTAATTTGGTAAAAAGCCAATTTGACATTTGCTCAGTACATTGTTTTCATTGAGGAAATGTACGAGTCTGCTGTTAATGATAATGCAGAGTATTTTCCCAAGGTTACTGTTGACGCATATTCCACGGTAGTTATTGGGGTCAAATTTGTCTCCACTTTTGTGGATTGGGGTGATCAGTCCTTGGTTCCAAATATTGGGGAAGATGCCAGAGCTAAGGACGATGTTAAAGAGTTTTAGTATAGCCAATTGGAATTTGTTGTCTGTATATTTGATCATTTCATTAAGGATACCATCAACACCACAGGTCTTTTTGGGTTTGAGGGTTTTTATTTTGTCCTGTAACTCATTCAAGGTAATTGGAGAATCCAATGGGTTCTGGTAGTCTTTAATAGTTGATTCTAGGATTTGTATTTGATCATGTATATGTTTTTGTTCTTTATTCTTTGTTATAGAGCCAAAAAGATTGGAGAAGTGGTTTACCCATACATCTCCATTTTGGATAGATAAGTCTTCGTGTTGTTGTTTGTTTAGTGTTTTCCAATTTTCCCAGAATTGGTTAGAGTCTATGGAGTCTTCAATTACATTGAGCTGATTTCTGACGTGCTGTTCCTTCTTTTTCCGTAGTGTATTTCTGTATTGTTTTAGTGATTCGCCATAGTGAAGGCGTAGACTCAGGTTTTCCGGGTCTCTATGTTTTTGGTTGGACAGGTTCCTCAATTTATTTCTTAGATTTTTGCATTCTTTATCAAACCATTTGTCATTGTTGTTCATTTTCTTCGGTTTTCTATTTGAGATTTTTAGATTTGATAGGGAAGCTGAGAGGTCAAATATACTGTTAAGATTTTCTACTGCCAAGTTTACACCTTCACTATTGCAGTGGAACATTTTACCCAGGAAGTTGTCTAAAAGGGATTGAATTTGCTGTTGCCTAATTGTTTTTTGGTAGGTTTCCAAACTGCATTCCTTCCATCTATAGCATTTCTTAATGTTACTCAGTTCCTTTGGCTTTGATGCCTCATGATTGAGTATTGCTCTGTTCAAGTAGACTGTGATTTTGCTGTGGTCTGATAGGGGTGTCAGTGGGCTGACTGTGAACGCTCTGAGAGACTCTGGGTTGAGGTCAGTGATAAAGTAGTCTACAGTGCTACTGCCAAGAGATGAGCTATAGGTGAACCTACCATAGGAGTCCCCTCGAAGCCTACCATTGACTATGTACATACCCAGCGTGCGACAGAGCTGCAGGAGTTGTGACCCGTTTTTGTTGGTTATGTTGTCATAGTTGTGCCTAGGGGGGCATATGGGGGAGGGAATGCTGTCACCTGCAGGCAGGTGTTTGTCCCCCTGTGTGCTGAGGGTGTCAGGTTCTTGTCCAGTTCTGGCATTTAGGTCGCCACAGACTAATACATGTCCCTGGGCCTGGAAATGATTGATTTCCCCCTCCAGGATGGAGAAGCTGTCTTTATTAAAGTATGGGGATTCTAGTGGGGGGATATAGGTAGCACACAGGAGGACATTTTTCTCTGTTAAGATAATTTCCTTTTGAATTTCTAGCCAAATGTAAAATGTTCCTGTTTTGATTAATTTAATGGAGTGAGTTAGGTCTGCTCTATACCAAATTAGCATTCCCCCTGAGTCCCTTCCCTGTTTCACACCTGGTAGTTTGGTGGATGGGACTACCAGCTCTCTGTAACCTAGAGGGCAACCAGTGGGTCCGTCTCCGCTATACCATGTTTCTTGCAGGATGACAATGTCTGCATTACCGATTTCTTTGGTGAAGTCCGTGTTCCTGCTCTTTAGGCCAAAGGCAGATGACCTCAGGCCTTGGATATTCCAGGATGATATAGTGAAGGCTTTTTGTTCCATAAAGTGTCCAATGTTGTTGGCCGTGTGGTTTGGCCTCAGGCCAGTAAGTGTGAGCAGAGCCTGCTGAGCATCTGGTACATGCCGTTGGCTTGGGCGAGTGTAAGAGTGGGGGTTGGGCCTGTTTGCCCGCTCACTACCTGGGCGTATGTGTGACTTCCATGTTGATGCTCTCTTTGCGGGGGTGGGGTGCATGGGGTGGGCAGGAGTGGCATAGGTCTGATCTGAGGGGGCCTAAATGGGGTGTGGGCATGGTTGATGTGGGGGGGTGTTGATTGGTTGGGGTGGGGGTGTGGATGTGTCTGGGGGTGCTGTGGTCTGGATGTAAGTCCTCTTGGCGTGGGTCCTCTATGTGTAGGTCCACGGGGGGGTCCTGCAGGTCTTGGAGGGTGTCTCGCTGGTCTGGGTGGGGTGTCTATTGATCTGTTGCTCCTGTGTGAAGTGTTGGGGCTGCGTTTGAGAGCGATGTCCTTTAGAGTCCGGACAAAGGTGGGCACTGCAGCCTTATAGAGGTGGACCTGGTCATAGAGGCTGTTCAAGTCCAGGGTGGAGTGGTGGGCCAGGAAAACATTTGGTTTTGAGGCACAGTCACGGGAAATGCTTGCGTTTACCCGCTGTATTGTAGCAGGGTGGAAGTCTTTTCGTGGTAGCAGGGTGGAGATAACCACTTGTGCATTGGGGAAAGTAGAAGAAGCTTTTTCAATCACTCCCTTCAGTGCTGTGGCCACCCTTTCCTGCTTTGCTCTCAGGTCGTTTGTGCCTGTGTGTATTATTATGTGGCTAGGTGAGCCTAGTTTGTCCTCAGACAGAAGGTCTAGGGCGCGCTGGGTGTTTGGACACCAGAGTTTAGACACACTGTGTTTGGGAAAAAGTTTTTTATCTTCTATATATTTCCCATTTGAGTCCATAAGGAGAACAATCTGTGTCTTGTGTTTGTTCTCAGTGGGTGTGGGGGGGTTGTCAGGAGGGCTATCAGGGTGGCTGACAGGGGGGGTGCTCAGGGGGGGTGAGAGCTGCTGGGCTTGGGTTTTTTGTTTTGTCTGTTCTGCTGTGATGTTGACTCTATGGTCAGGGTCTGGTGTGGACTGTTCTGCTGTGGTGTCGAGACTTTTGTCCGGTGCTGAGGTGGGCTGTTCTGCTGGCGTCTCTGTGGGGATGGCCACCTCCCTAGTGGGTTGTTCTCTGTCACATGCCATCCCCCTCAACCTCTCCTCCAGCAGTCTGATCCTCTCCTCCATCCCCCTCTCCCTCTCCTCCAGCAGTCTGATCCTCTCCTCTAGTGCTTTGTTCTGCTCCTGCTTCTGCTCTTTCTCCTGTTGAAGTTGTCTCACCACTGTCCAGAGTGCAGATATGTCTCTCTCCACCTCCAGCTCTCCTGGTCTGGTTAAGGGGTTGTTGTGCTGGACTGTTGTCTGGGTCTGTGCTGACTGGAGTGTAATCACCTGCTGTTCCAGCTCCACCTGCCTTACCTCCAGCTGGGTGAATTTATCCTTCATTTCAATGAGGGAGAAGTGCTCTGTACTGGGAGGTTGACTGTCTGCTGAGGGTTGCTCGTCTGTGGGGTTATATGATGAAGAGGTCTGGTCTGACCCGCTTGGGGTGGGGGTATCTTTATCAAGGGAGAGCTTCTCCTGCTGGGCTAATTCTTTGATTAGGTGAAAGTCCAGCTGAAACTGTTTGGGGTTGCCCTGTACCAATACTGTTCCAGACTTATATAGATTTATGTTAGCTGACTCAGAGTCCTCGTTGTCAAGTATCCTGAGTTTCCACCCCTCGTTAACCCCCCCTCTCTTAACAGAGGGGTAGTGTGCTAATATAGCACTGTGCCATGCCAGGGGATGGTTTGTGTGGAAGATAAGGTTGCTGATGTTCCCATTTTTGTAATAGTCAGCAAAAAGTGTCTCTTGATTTTCCATAAGGAGCTTCATTTTGTGCTCTTTTCTTGCCTTATCATTCTTTACACTCACAGGGTACTGTATTTTAATTACCTCTGAACAGCAGGAGGGAGCTTCTAAGGCCTCTCCATTTGGTTGGGGTAGACTATTCGACTCTCCTGCCATTGTTGGGCTAATGGTCTTTGACACCTCTCACTTGACACGTCAGTGCTAGTTGAAGCTGTATCAAGTCAGTTACAGTTGAATACAGTTGAAGCTGTATCTCTCTCAGTTCCACAAAAAATCCAAGTTTAACTAACTCTAAATCTATCTTTTTTAAAGAAAATGCTGAAAAATGCAGGAGCTCATCTGATCATCTGATCATGACCTCTCTCTCTCTCTCTCTCTCCTTGTTAGCTAGCTAGCTTCTTTCAGGAGAGTCCCTAGCAACTGCCTAGCAACAGGTAAACAACTTAGCTAGCTAAGAAAACTGTATGGATTTTACTCCTTTCGAAAGCCTTTCGTCAGCAACAGCTGACAAGATTGAGTCTCCTAATAAGTCTTGCAGTTTTACTTGTGCTTTTTTGCGGATAGTACTTTCCGCTAAAAAGCACATGTAAAACTGCAAGACTGATTAGGAGACTCATACTTTTCAGCTATTGCATGCATAAGATGAAAGGCTTCCGAAATTAAGCAGCAAAAAAAATTATACAATTTTATCTCTCTGTCTCTCTCTTCCAATCTCTCTCTCTCTCTCTCTCTCTCTCTCTCTCTTCAAAGGTAAGCAGTTTATTTTATCGCTATTTCTGACTTTCGTGATGCATCTGTTTGGTTGGAAAATGTTTTTCATGCTTTTGTATGCGGGGCGCTGTCCTCTGATAATCGCATGGTATGCATGGTATGCTCTCTCTCTCTCTGTCTCTCTGTCTCTCTGTCTCTCTCTCTCTCTGTCTCTCTCTCTGTCTCTCTCTCTCTCTCTATCTCTCTCTCTCTCTCTCTCTCTCTCTCTCTCTCTCTCTCTCTCTCTCTCTCTCTCTCTCTCTCTCTCTCTTTCACTTTCTCCATCCATCTCTCTCTCTTTCACTTTCTCCATCCATCTCTCTCTCTCTCTCTCTCTCTCTGTCTCTCTCTCTCTCTGTCTCTCTCTCTCTCTGTCTCTCTGTCCCTGTCTCTGTCTCTGTCGCTCTCTCCTTCCTTAAGCAGGTATGTGAGACTAATACCCAACACTTCACTGTGTCTGGGCCAAGAAATAAGATTATCCATCACCCATCCAAGAAGTCTTCTTTGTCCCTGAGTATCTGTCCTTGTTATGGATATGTTTCAGGGCCAGAGGGCAGTGTGGTAGCACTCTGTTCTGTTCTACTAAGTTCTACTCTAGAGGACAGTGTGGTAGCACTCTGTTCTGTTCTACTAAGTTCTACTCTAGAGGACAGTGTGGTAGCACTCTGTTCTGTTCTACTAAGTTCTACTCTAGAGGACAGTGTGGTAGCACTCTGTTCTGTTCTACTAAGTTCTAGTCTAGAGGATAGTGTGGTACCACTCTGTTCTGTTCTACTAAGTTCTACTCTAGAGGACAGTGTGGTAGCACTCTGTTCTGTTCTACTAAGTTCTACTCTAGAGGGCAGTGTGGTACCACTCTGTTCGGTTCTACTAAGTTCTAGTCTAGAGGGCAGTGTGGTACCACTCTGTTCGGTTCTACTAAGTTCTAGTCTAGAGGATAGTGTGGTACCACTCTGTTCTGTTCTACTAAGTTCTAGTCTAGAGGATAGTGTGGTAGCACCCTGTTCGGTTATACTAAGTTCTAGTCTAGAGGGCAGTGTGGTAGCACTCTGTTCTGTTCTACTAAGTTCTACTCTAGAGGACAGTGTGGTACCACTCTGTTCTGTTCTACTAAGTTCTACTCTAGAGGGCAGTGTGGTACCACTCTGTTCGGTTCTACTAAGTTCTAGTCTAGAGGATAGTGTGGTACCACTCTGTTCTGTTCTACTAAGTTCTACTCTAGAGGACAGTGTGGTACAACTCTGTTCTGTTGTACTAAGTTCTAGTCTAGAGGACAGTGTGGTAGCACTCTGTTCTGTTCTACTAAGTTCTACTCTAGAGGACAGTGTGGTACAACTCTGTTCTGTTGTACTAAGTTCTAGACTAGAGGATAGTGTTGTAACACTCTGTTCTGTTCTACTAAGTTCTAGTCTAGAGGATAGTGTGGTACCACTCTGTTCTGTTCTACTAAGTTCTAGTCTAGAGGATAGTGTGGTACCACTCTGTTCGGTTCTACTAAGTTCTAGTCTAGAGGATAGTGTGGTACCACTCTGTTCTGTTCTACTAAGTTCTAGTCTAGAGGATAGTGTGGTACCACTCTGTTCTGTTCTACTAAGTTCTAGTCTAGAGGATAGTGTGGTACCACTCTGTTCTGTTCTACTAAGTTCTAGTCTAGAGGATAGTGTGGTACCACTCTGTTCGGTTCTACTAAGTTCTAGTCTAGAGGATAGTGTGGTACCACTCTGTTCTGTTCTACTAAGTTCTAGTCTAGAGGATAGTGTGGTACCACTCTGTTCTGTTCTACTAAGTTCTAGACTAGAGGATAGTGTGGTACCACTCTGTTCTGTTCTACTAAGTTCTAGACTAGAGGATAGTGTGGTACCACTCTGTTCTGTTCTACTAAGTTCTAGTCTAGAGGATAGTGTGGTACCACTCTGTTCTGTTCTACTAAGTTCTGCTCTAGAGGGCAGTGTGGTACCACTCTGTTCCGTTCTACTAAGTTCTGCGCTGAGTTGTTCTGTGTTCAGACAAATTGTTGTCTACAACAGAACCCTACAACAACTGCAGGGCTCTCCTGAGTATTTATTTTATTTTTCATTTATTTCACCTTTATTTAACCAGGTAGGTTAGTTGAGAGAAAGTTCTCTTTTACAACTGCGACCTGGCCAAGATAAAGCAGTGAGACAAAAACACAGAGTTACACATATTATTATTATAGAATTATTAACAAACGTTCTGTCAATAACAGAATAGAACATTTGAATACATTGTGTGCAAATTAAGTAAGGAGGTAAGGCAATAAATAGGCCATAGTGACAAAGTAATTACAATTTAGCAATTAACACTGGAGTGATAGATGTGCAGATGAGGATGTGCAAGTAGAAATACTGGTGTGCAAAAGAGCAGAAAAACTAAATCAAATGTGGGGATGAGGTAGGTAGTTGGTTGGATGGGCTGTGTAAAATGCTCTGACTGCTGATGTTTAAAGTTAGTGAGGGAGATATACGTCTCCAACTTTTTTGCAATTCGTTCCAGTCATTGGCAGCAGAGAACTAGAAGGAAAGGTGGCCAAAGGGGGTGTTGGCTTTGTGGATGACCAGTGAAATATACTTGCTGGAGCGCATGCAACGGGTGGGTGTTGCTATGGTGACCAGTGAGCTGAGATAAGGTGGGGCTTTACCTAGCAAAGACTTATAGATGACCTGGAGCCAGTGGGTTTGGTGACGAATATGTGGCGAGGACCAGCCAACGAGAGCATACAGGTCGCAGTGGTGGGTAGTATATGGGGCTTTGGTGACAAAACGGATGGCACTGTGACAGACTACATCCAATTTGCTGAGTAAAGTGTTGGAGGCTGTTTTGTAAATTACATCGCCGAAGTCAAGGATCGGTAGGATGGTCAGTAAGAGAGAGATTTCAATTAAGAGAGAGAGTTCAATTAAGAGAGAGAGAGTTCAATTAAGAGAGAGAGAGAGAGTTTAAGTGAGAGTTTAACTACCCATCTGGGATATTTGTCATCAGAAACCCTGACTAGCATAGCGTAGCCTAGCGCGAACGGTATATAATAAAATATAATTTCATGAAATCACAAGTGCAAAATTGCATAACACAGTTTAGCCTTTTGTTAATCCATCTGTCGTCTCAGTTTTTGAAATTATGCTTTACAGCGCAAGCAATACTTGCATTTGTGTAAATTTATCGATCACTCGACAAAACAATAAGAACACTTAGCGTCAGGTAACTTGGTCACGAAGATCAGAAAAGCAATCAAATTAATTGTTTACCTTTGATGATCTTCGGATGGGTTCACTCACGAGACTCCCAGTTAGACAGCAAATGTTCCTTTTGTTCCATAAAGATATTTTTTATATCCAAATACCTCCGTTTGTTTGCTGCGTTATGCCCAGGAATCCACCGGAAAAAGCGTTCACGACAACGCCGGAAAAAATTCAAAATTATGTCCATAATGTCCACAGAAACATGTCAAACGTTGTTTACGATCCAACTTGAGGGTGTTTTTCAAATATCTATTCGATAATATACTGCTCAAAAAAAATTAAGGGCACACTAAAATAACACATCCTAGATTTGAATGAATGAAATATTCTTATTAAATACTTTTTTCTTTACATAGTTGAATGTGCTGACAACAAAATCACACAAAAACTATCAATGGAAATCAAATTTATCAACCCATGGAGGTTTGGATTTGGAGTCACACTCAAAATTAAAGTGGAAAACCACACTACAGGCTGATCCAACTTTGATGTAATGTCCTTAAAACAAGTAAAAATGAGGCTCAGTAGTGTGTGTGGCCTCCACGTGCCTGTATGACCTCCCTACAACGCCTGGGCATGCTCCTGATGAGGTGGCGGATGTTCTCCTGAGGGATCTCCTCCCAGACCTGGACTAAAGCATCCGCCAACTGTCTGTGGACAGTCTGTGGTGCAACGTGGCGTTGGTGGATGGAGCGAGACATGATGTCCCAGATGTGCTCAATTGGATTCAGGTCTGGGGAACGGGCGGGCCAGTCCATAGCATCAATGCCTTCCTCTTGCAGGAACTGCTGACACACTCCAGCCACATGAGGTCTAGCATTGTCTTGCATTAGGAGGAACCCAGAGCCAACGGCACCAGCATATGGTCTCACAAGGGGTCTAAGGATCTCATCTCGGTACCTAATGGCAGTCAGGCTACCTCTGGCCAGCACATGGAGGGCTGTGTGGCCCCCCAAAGAAATGCCACCCCACACCATGACTGACCCACTGCCAAACCGGTCATGCTGGAGGATGTTGCAGGCAGCAGAACGTTCTCCACGGCGTCTCCAGACTCTGTCACGTCTGTCACATGTGCTCAGTGTGAACCTGCTTTCATCTGTGAAGAGCACAGGGCGCCAGTGGCGAATTTGCCAATCTTGGTGTTCTCTGGCAAATGCCAAACGTCCTGCACGGTGTTGGGCTGTAAGCACAACCCCCACCTGTGGACGTCGGGCCCTCATACCACCCTCATGGAGTCTGTTTCTGACCGTTTGAGCAGACACATGCACATTTGTGGCCTGCTGGAGGTCATTTTGCAGGGCTCTGGCAGTGCTCTTCCTGCTCCTCCTTGCACAAAGGCGGAGGTAGCGGTCCTGCTGCTGGGTTGTTTCCCTCCTACGGCCTCCTCCACGTCTCCTGATGTACTGGCCTGTCTCCTGGTAGCGCCTCCATGCTCTGGACACTACGCTGACAGACACAGCAAACCTTCTTACCACAGCTCACATTGATGTGCCTTTCTGGATGAGCTGCACTACCTGAGCCACTTGTGTGGGTTGTAGACTCCGTCTCATGCTACCACTAGAGTGAAAGCACCGCCAGCATTCAAAAGTGACCAAAACATCAGCCAGGAAGCATAGGAACTGAGAAGTGGTCTGTGGTAACCACCTGCAGAACCACTCCTTTATTGGGGGTGTCTTGCTAATTATATATAATTTATAATTTCCACCTGTTGTCTATTCCATTTGCACAACAGCATGTGAAATTTATTGTCAATCAGTGTTGCTTCCTAAGTGGACAGTTTGATTTCACAGAAGTGTGATTGACTTGGAGTTACATTGTGTTGTTAAAGTGTTCCCTTAATTTTTTTGAGCAGTGTATTTAAACAACCGGGACAGTTGGCTTTTCACTAGGACCGAGAGAAACAATGGCTACCTTTCACTTTTGCGCAAAAATCACTTGGAGAGCCCCCACTTATCCACTTACGCAACGTGCCCTTTCACGCTCATTCTTCAAAATAAAAGCCTGAAACTATGTCTAAAGGCTGTTGACACCTTAGGGAAGACATAGAAAAAGAAGTATGGTTGATATCCCTTTAAATGGGCAATAGGAATGCATGGGAACAGAGAGGTCTCAAGAACAGGGCCACTTCCTGGTTGGATGTTCCTCAGGTTTTCACCTGCAATATCAGTTCTGTTTAACTCACAGATAAAAATGTTACAGTTTTGGAAACTTCAGAGTGTTGTCTATCCTAATCTGACTGTTATATGCATATTCTAGTTTCAGGGGCTGAGAAATAGGCAGTTTCAAATGGGTACGCCTTTTTAGCCAAAAGCGAAAACTGCGCCCCTTAAGAAGAGAGAGAGTTCAATTTAGAGAGAGAGTTCAATTAACCTCTCTTGGGTACGTGAGACGTTAGCGTCCCACCTCTTCAACAGCCAGTGAAACTGCTGGGCGCCAAATTCAAATACAGAAATACTCATTATAAGAATTCAGAAAACAAAACATATTTTACATATGTTTAAAGATTAACTTCTTGTGAATCCAACCACGGTGTCAGATTTAAAAAATGCTTTACGGCGAAAGCATACCTTACGATTATTTGAGAACATAGCCCACTAGACAATTCATTACAAACAGTAATCAGCCAAGTAGAACAGAGTCAGAAATAGAAATAAAATTAATCCCTTACCTTTGATGATCTTCATACTCAGCAGACATTCATTTACTCAATAAATGTTCCTTTTGTTCGATAAAGTCTCTTTATATACAAAAACCTCCGTTTTGTTCGCGCGTTTTCTTCAGTAATCCACAGGCTCAAAACAGGCAGACAAAAATTCCAAATTGTATCCGTAAAGTTCATAGAAACATGTCAAACAATGTTTATATTCAATCCTCAGGTTGTCTTTAGCCTAAATAATCGATAATATTTCAACCGGACAATAACGTCGTCAATTTAAAAGGTCAACAAGACTTGCTATCTCTCTGTCACGCACAGGAAAAAACTCTGCGACACTTTAGCGTCCAGTCATTCCGAATATTCTTATTCCCTCATTTTTCAGAATACAAGCCTAAAACTATTTCCAAAGACTGTTGACATCTAGTGGAAGGCATAGGAACTGCAATTTGAGTCCTAAGTCAATGGATACTGTAATGGCATTGAATAGAATACTGAAAAAAAAAAAAAAAAATCCTGGATGGATTTTTCTCAGGTTTTTTCCTGCCAAATCAGTTCTGTTATACTCACAGACATTATGTTAACAGTTTTTGAAACGTTAGAGTAGAGTTAGAGTGTTTTCTATCCAAATCTACCAGTTATATGCAGATCATATCTTCTGAACCAGAGAAACAGGCAATTTAATTTGGGCATGCATTTCATCCACAATTCTGAATGCTGCCCCCTACCCTAGTGAAGTTAAGAGAGAGAGTTCAATTAATAGAGAGAGTTTAATTAATAAGAGAGAGAGAGTTTAATTAATAAGAGAGAGAGAGTTTAATTAATAAGAGAGAGAGTTTAATTAATAAGAGAGAGAGTTTAAATAAGAGAGAGTTTAATTAAGAGCGAGAGTTTGAGTAAGAGAGAGAGAGTTTAAGTAAGAGAGAGAGTTTATGTAAGAGAGAGAGAGTTTAAGTAGGAGAGAGAGTTTAAATAATAAGAGAGCATCTTTCTCTCTTACTTGAACTAGTGGATAACTACAACGTGTTACCAATGTACAGCACATTTTTGTTTACCTTCAGTATATGAAGGAAATGAGATGTATTACGATAAGAGTGTATTGACTAGTTGAGATGGGCCGATTAGGAAGGATAGATGATGACGAGAACATCTTGGGAAGATATTGAGAGGTATTGAATAAATCCTGCTAAAAGTCATGTACCAAAACCACCCATAACCATCTTCATAATGATTGTATCTACACTATCTAAGGCTGTTTCTGGCCTACCTTTTCCTCTCTCCTACCTTTGGGGCCAGTGTTGATTCAGAGCCAGCAATTCCATGAGGCTCTGTCCTGAGGTACAGGGCAGATGCTTCCCTTAAAACGGTCTGTGAGGCTCTGTCCTGAGGTACAGGGCAGATGCTTCCCTTAAAACGGTCTGTGAGGCTCTGTCCTGAGGTACAGGGCAGATGCTTCCCTTAAAACGGTCTGTGAGGCTCTGTCCTGAGGTACAGGGCAGATGCTTCCCTTAAAACGGTCTGTGAGGCTCTGTCCTGAGGTACAGGGCAGATGCTCCCTTTAATTAAGAAGGTTTTGCCACCTCTGTTGAATTAATCTTGTGACAGTTTCAGGTCTGTCATTAATTACTGACTATGCCGATGAAGTTGTGTATAAGTGCATAATTCATCTGTCCGTTACATCAGGACAGAGTTTAATAAAACAGGTTTTCACTAAATATTTAGGCTTGTTGTCAACAGCAGAAAATAACTTTCTGTGAGTGTGTTTTTCGAACAGCATTTTCCATTGCAATTGTATGGTTGCAATTGGAACATGGTTGATAAGGAAAAGGTCTTCATTCCCTGCATGGTGTCCTATATATACACAACATGGTTGATAAGGAAAAGGCCTTCATTCCCTGCATGGTGTCCTATATATACACAACATGGTTGATAAGGAAAAGGCCTTCATCCCCTGCATGGTGTCCTATATATACACAACATGGTTGATAAGGAAAAGGCCTTCATTCCCTGCATGGTGTCCTATATATACACAACATGGTTGATAAGGAAAAGGCCTTCATCCCCTGCATGGTGTCCTATATATACACAACATGGTTGATAAGGAAAAGGCCTTCATCCCCTGCATGGTGTCCTATATATACACAACATGGTTGATAAGGAAAAGGCCTTCATTCCCTGCATGGTGTCCTATATATACACAACATGGTTGATAAGGAAAAGGCCTTCATCCCCTGCATGGTGTCCTATATATACACAACATGGTTGATAAGGAAAAGGCCTTCATTCCCTGCATGGTGTCCTATATATACACAACATGGTTGATAAGGAAAAGGCCTTCATCCCCTGCATGGTGTCCTATATATA
The DNA here is from genome assembly GCF_045679555.1 of Salvelinus alpinus. Lineage (NCBI taxonomy): Eukaryota > Metazoa > Chordata > Actinopteri > Salmoniformes > Salmonidae > Salvelinus > Salvelinus alpinus. The sequence continues at coordinate 44,621,247 of NC_092111.1, read as the reverse complement.
CACAACATGGTTGATAAGGAAAAGGCCTTCATCCCCTGCATGGTGTCCTATATATACACAACATGGTTGATAAGGAAAAGGCCTTCATTCCCTGCATGGTGTCCTATATATACACAACATGGTTGATAAGGAAAAGGTCTTCATTCCCTGCACGGTGTCCTATATATACACAACATGGTTGATAAGGAAAAGGCCTTCATTCCCTGCATGGTGTCCTATATATACACAACATGGTTGATAAGGAAAAGGCCTTCATCCCCTGCATGGGGCAGTATATAAACAACTCTGATGACTCAGAGACCAACCAGATGCAGTAGCTGGTGATGATGACTCAGAGACCAACCAGATGCAGTAGCTGGTGATGATGACTCAGAGACCAATCAGATGCAGTAGCTGGTGATGATGACTCAGAGACCAAACAGGTGCAGTAGCTGGTGATGATGACTCAGAGACCAACCAGATGCAGTAGCTGGGGATGATGACTCAGAGACCAACCAGATGCAGTAGCTGGTGATGATGACTCAGAGACCAACCAGATGCAGTAGCTGGGGATGATGACTCAGAGACCAGCCAGGTGCAGTAGCTGGTGATGATGACTCAGAGACCAACCAGATGCAGTAGCTGGGGATGATGACTCAGAGACCAGCCAGGTGCAGTAGCTGGTGATGATGACTCAGAGACCAACCAGATGCAGTAGCTGGGGATGATGACTCAGAGACCAGCCAGGTGCAGTAGCTGGTGATGATGACTCAGAGACCAACCAGATGCAGTAGCTGGTGATGATGACTCAGAGACCAACCAGATGCAGTAGCTGGGGATGATGACTCAGAGACCAACCAGATGCAGTAGCTGGGGATGATGACTCAGAGACCAACCAGATGCAGTAGCTGGTGATGATGACTCAGAGACCAACCAGATGCAGTAGCTGGGGATGATGACTCAGAGACCAACCAGATGCAGTAGCTGGTGATGATGACTCAGAGACCAACCAGATGCAGTAGCTGGTGATGATGACTCAGAACATCCAGAGCTGAGCTGTTTGCCACGTCCCAAATGGCAACCACTATATAGGGAATAGGGTTCCATAGGGCTCTGGTCTAATGTAGTGCACTATATAGGGAATAGGGTTCCATAGGGTTCTGGTCTAAAGTAGTGCACTATATAGGGAATAGGGTTCTTAGGGCTCTGGTCTAAAGTAGTGCACTATATAGGGAATAGGGTTCTATAGGGCTCTGGTCTAAAGTAGTGCACTATGTAGTGAAAAGGTTGACACTTGGCACGGTGCCATGGTGTCCAGAGTTACAGACACAAAGTCTGGTTGTTTTTAAATGGTGACTTTTAGGATGGAAAGGTTGGATCATCTCTTTGTTCTCATACCATCAATTATCTGATCACTTTTATTCTCTGTCATTACACTGCTTTTACACTGTCATTATGTTGTCATTACACTGTCTTTACTGTCTTTACATTGTTTTTACACTGTTTAAACTGTCTTCACGCTGTCTTTACGTTGTTTTAAACTGTCTTTACGCTGTCTTCACGCTGTCTTTACGCTGTCTTTACGATGTCTTTACGCTGTCTTTACGCTGTCTTTACGCTGTCTTTACACTGTCTTAACACTGTCTTTACGCTGTTTTAAACTGTCTTTACGCTGTCTTCACGCTGTCTTTACGCTTTCTTTACACTGTCTTTACGATGTATTTACACTTTCTTTACACTGTCTTTACGATGTATTTACACTTTCTTTACACTGTCTTTACGCTGTATTTAATTGTCTTTAAGCTGTCTTTACGCTGTTTTAAACTGTCTTAAACTGTCTTAAACGGTCTTTACGCTGTCTTTACTCTGATTCACACTGTCTTTACACTGTCTTTACGCTTTCTTTACACTGTCTTTACGATGTATTCACACTTTCTTTACACTGTCTTTACACTGTCTTTACACTGTTTTACACTGTATTTACACACACACACACACACACACACACACACACACACACACACACACACACACACACACACACACACACACACACACACACACACACACACACACACACACACACACACACACACACACACACACAAAAAACGCAATACGTTAGGGCTTTTTAGGTCAGCAGCATGTGTTCATCCCTTCTACATATGGTGATTAAATCTTTAATTAATCTGTCTCTCTCTCTCTTTCTGTCTCTTGCGCTCTCCTTTTTCTGCTCTCTCTCTCTCTCTCTCTCTCTCTCTCTCTCTCTCTTTCTTTTCTCTTGCGCTCTCCTTTTTCTTCTCTCTCTCTCTCTTTTTCTCTCTCTCTCTCTCTCTCTCTCTCTCTCTCTCTCTCTCTCTCTCTCTCTCTCTCTCTCTCACGCTTCCCTCTCTCTCTTTCTCTCACTCCTCCCTCCCTCTCTCTCTCCCTCTCCACGCTCCCTCTCCCCCCTCCCTCTCTCTCCCTCCCCCCCCTCTCTTTCTCCCCCCTCCCTCTCTCTCATTCTCCCCCCATCAAGGCCCCTTGGTTCCTATTGTATCAATCAGGAAGACCATTAGTCAAAGCAGTCATTGAGTTTCATATCATACTAGACCATGAGTGAAGAGACAGAGGGAAGAGGAGGGAGAGAGGAGAGAATGTGCTAGTGCAAAGATTGGAGAGAAATCTACTGTGCATTTGAGGGTTCCCAGCCCGTCCCTCACCTCTCCCCACTACCAGGTCGCTTTCACGTGAGCGCGCATGGTCAGCTCGTGGCTCTCTGGGAGAGACGTTACTCAATGCATGGTCAGCGCATGTTCAGGTCATGGGAGAGACCTTACTCATTCCACCTCTCATTCGCCCCCACTTCACAGTAGAAGCATCAAACAAGGTTCAAAAGACTGTTGACATCTAGTGGAAGCCTTAGGAAGTGCAACTTGACTCCACAGACACTGTATTCGATAGGCCAAGAGTTGAAAAACGACAAACCTCAGATGTCCTACTTCCTGGTTGGATTTTTTCTCAGGTTTTCGCCTGCCATATTAGTTCTGTTATACTCACAGACAGGTGAATGCACCAATTTGTAAGTCGCTCTGGATAAGAGCGTCTGCTAAATGACTTAAATGTAAATGTAAAATAATGTCTAGGAAGTAGGCTATTCTCAGATTATGTCTTTCAACAAACTCCATTTTACACTGAATAAAAATATAGTTGGACCCATGAGCTGAAATAAAAGATCCAAGACATGTTCCATACGCTCAAAAAAACTTTTTTCAATAGTTTACGTCCCTGTTAGTTATTATTTGTCAAGACAACCCAGCCACCTGACAGGAATCATCAAGAAGATGATTAAATAGCTTGATAATTACACAGGTTCACCTTGTGCTGGGGACAATACACGGCCACTCTAAAATGTGCAGTTTTTTCACAGAACACAAGTTTCGAGGGAGTATGCAATTGCCATGCTGACTGCAGGAATGTCCACCAGAGCCAGATAATTGAATGTTCATATCTCTTCCATAAGCCGCCTCCAATGTCGTTTGAGAGAATTTGGCAGTACGTCCAAATCGCCTCACAACCGCAGACCATGTGTATGGCATCGTGAGCAGTTTGCTGATGTCAACGTTGTGATGAGAATGCCCTGTGGTGGCGGTGGCGGTTATGGTATGGGCAGACATAAACTACGGACAACGAACACAATAGCATTTTATTGCTAGCAATTTCAATGCACAGAGATACCGTGATGAGATCCCGAGGCCCATTTTGAGGCCTATATTTTTTTAGGTCCACTGCCTTGCAGAAGTATTCACCCACTTGGCATGTTTCCTTACCGTTAAATGCTTAATTACAAGCCCATAACCAAAAGTGCAGTTCAAGAAATAGAGCAAAGAAAATATTTACTAAATAAACTAAAGTAAAAAAATTAAGTAAAAAGTTGTCATGAGAATGTTGATCTCAATGTTCATAAACTGAACTTCAATTAAAATATTTTTTTGATCTGTACTTCTCCACAACTTTGTCCCTGACCTGTTTGGAGAGCTCCTTGGTCTACATGGTGCAGCTTGCTTGGTGGTGTCCCTTGCTTAGTGGTGTTGCAGACTCTGGGGCCTTTTCAGAGCAGGTGAATATATACTGAGATCATGTGACAGATCACAGGTACACTGGCCCCGTCGGCCGATACCCCTGGATAGGGCCAACCAGGCAGGATATAACCCCACCCACTTTGCCAAAGTACAGCCCCCACACCACTAGATGGATATCAACAGACCACCAACTGTCTGTTACTAAGAATTTGTAAGGTTCTTATTGAAATGAAACAGACAGAGGCCAGTCTACCGTAGTCAGCAGGTTTATTTACGAGAGCTCTCCTTATCATTTCATGTACATTGGTGTATATATCTCTCATTTCGTCATAACTGTCCCTCCTCCTCTAAGACAATATAGTTCAGAACTCTTCTCCTACTCCACCTGCCACCTGTTATACAATCCACTACAAGCCCAAGGTTTCTCCCCTCCCTGGGTGGGGAGACTTCCTTCCCTGTTATCAGTTCCACAGTGGTCACAAGTTGTCTGACACAGTTCCTTGCCTGCTAACAGAACCCTCTTTCTTATGGACAAACATTATTTATCATTATACAGAGACAGGGTAGAAATCTGTTAGTTATAGTTCTACGTTAAATGTATACATCATTTAGTCATTATTCATAAAAATCATAACAAAAGTATCATAATAAAATAACAGTACTGAGGGTGTATACCGCTACCGAGTCAAAGCGTGGGGGTGCAGGTTAGTCGAGGTAATTTGTACATGTAGGTAGGGGTAAAGTGACTATGCATAGATAATAAACAGCGAGTAGCAGCAGTGTAAAATCATACGGGGGTAGTGTCAATGTAAATAGTCCGAGTGGCCATTTTATTAATTGTTCAGCAGTCTTAGTCTTTTGGACCTAGACTTGGCACTCCAGTACCGCGGTAGCAGAGAGAACAGTCTTGCATACGGGTGACGAGTCTTTGACAATTTTGGGCCTTCTTCTGACACGCCTATTATATAAGTCCTGGATGGCAGGAAGCTTGGCCACAGTGATGTACTGGGCAGTAGGCATTACCCTCTGTAGCGCCTTACGGTCAGATGCCAAGCAGTTGCCATAGCAGGCGGTAATGCAACAGGTCAGGATGTTCTCAATGGTGCAGCTGTACACGTTTTTGAGGATCTGGGGACCCATGCCAAATCTTTTCAGTCTCCTGAGAGGAAAAGGTGTTGTCGTGTACTCTTCACGACTATCTTGGTGTGTTTGGACCATGTTAGTTTGTTGGTGATGTGGACACCTAGGTACATGAAACTCTCGACCCGCTCCACTACAGCCCCGTCAATATTAATGGGTGTGTGTTTCCTTTTCCTGTAGTCCACAATTATCTATTTTGTCTTGCTGAGGGAGAGGTTGTTGTTGTTGCACCACACTGCCAGGTCTCTGACCTTCTCCCTATAGGCTTTCTCATCGTTGTCGGTTGTCACTACAAATGTTAAGTCGTCAGCAAAATGAATGATGGTTTTGGAGTCATGCTTGGCCATGCTATCGTGGGTGAGCAGGGAGTACAGGAAGGGACTAAGCACGCACCCCTGAGGAGCCCCCATGGAGCGCGGGTGGGTGCTGTTATCGTGACCAGTGAGCTGATATAAGGCAGAGCTTTACCTAGCATAGACATGTTGAGGATCAGCGTGGCAGATGTGTTGTTTCCTCACCAACTGGGGGAAGTCCAGGATCCAGTTCTAGAGGGAGGCATTTAGTCCCAGGGTCCTTAGCGTAGTGATTCACTTTGTGGGCATTATGGTGTTGAATGCTGAGCCGTAGTCATTTGAACAGCATTTTCACATAGGTGTTCCTTTTGTCCAGGTAGGAAAGGTGTAGTGTGAAGTGCGATTGAGATTGCGTCATCTGTGGATCTGTTGGGGCGATATTCAAATTGGATTGGGTCTAGGGTTTATGGGTTTATGGTGTTGATGTGAGTCATGACCAGCATTTCAAAGCACTCCACGGCACCCGGGGAACAGTGGATTAACTGCCTTGTTCAGGGGCAGAATGACAGATCTTTACCTTGTCAGTTCAGGGATTCGATCCAGAAACCTTTCGGTTACTGGCCCAACACTCTAACCACTAGGCTACCTGCTGGTTACTAGTCCAACACTCTAACCACTAGGCTACCTGCTGGTTACTGGCCCAACACTCTAACCACTAGACTACCTGCTGGTTACTGGCCCAACACTCTAACCACTAGGCTACCTGCTGGTTACTAGTCCAACGCTCTAACCACTAGGCTACCTGCTGGTTACTGGCCCAACACTCTAACCACTAGGCTACCTGCTGGTTACTGGCCCAACACTCTAACCACTAGGCTACCTGCTGGTTACTGGCCCAACACTCTAACCACTAGGCTACCTGCTGGTTACTGGCCCAACACTCTAACCACTAGGCTACCTGCTGCTCTAGAATCATCTAGAATGTCATTGTATGCTGTCACGTTAAGATTTCACTTCACTAGAACTAAGGACCCTGAACCATAGAAATCAGCCCCAGACCATTATTCCTCCTCCACCAAACATTACAGTTGGCACTATGCCAAAACCAAGATTTTGTCAGTCGGACAGCCAGATGGTGAAGCGTGATTCATAAATCCAGAGAACGTGTTTACACTGCTCCAGAGTCCAATAGTGACGAGCTTTACACAGCTCCAGCTTTGTGTGGCCTACCACTTTGCGGCTGAGCCGTTGTTGCTCCTAGATGTTTCCACTTCACAATAACAGCACTTACAGTTGACCAGGGCATCTCTAGCAGGGCAGAAATTTGAAGAAACTGACTTGTTAGAAAGGTGGAATCCTATGACAGTGCCACGATAAGCTCTTCTTCCTGGTCCATGAGCTCTAATGGCCTTATTATTATTTGAATGATGGCACATCAGTAGAACTGAGGTTCGGCTCGTGTCTCAAATGGCACCCTATTCCCTACATGCTGCACTACGTTAGTAAGAACTAGTGCAGCACTTTGACAAGGGCCCAAAAGGTAGTGGACTCTGGGATGCAGCCTCTGTGTTATTCTACCTGAACATAATGTAGAAGACATCAACAGTAGAGCACTCTGGGATGCAGCCTCAGACTAACTGCCCAGCAACAGTAGAGCTAGACTGTGTGTTTGTGTGTGTGTGTTTCCAGTCCAGCCTGTGCTATCATCAGAGAGCAGCAATCTGCTGCAGCTGCAATCTGTTCTGAGCCCCTTGACTCGGTCTGTCTCTGTCTATCCTCCCTCTCATCCTACTCTCTCCCCTTGTCTCCCCCATCCTCCCCCCAGACTCCTTCACCCCATCGCCCCCATCCTCCCCCTCATCCTCCCCCATCTAATATGGAGTTGGTCCCCCCTTTGCTGCTACAACAGCCTCCACTCTTCTAGGAAGGGTTTCCACTCACTGTGGTGACTTGCTTCCATTCAGCCACAAGAGCATTAGTGAGGTCAGGCACTGATGTTGGGCGACTAGGCCTGGCTCTCAGTCGGCGTTCCAATTGATCCCAAAGGTGTTCGATGGGGTTGAGGTCAGGGCTCTGTGCAGGCCAGTCAAGTTCTTCCACACCGATCTCGACAAACCATTTCAGGGTTGACCTCACTTTGTCCCCGGGGGACAGGAAATGGGGCTTCCCCAAACTGTTGCCAAAGAGTACGAACAACTGAATGCCTTCACCTGAAATGTGTCTTTAACCCAACCCCTCTGAATCAGAGAGGTACGGGGGGTTGCCTTAATCGACGGCGTCCGGGAAACAGTGGATTAACTGCCTTGTTCAGGGGCAGAATGACAGATCTTTACCTTGTCAGCTCAGGGATTCAATCCAGCAACCTTTTGGTTACCGGCCCAACACTCTAACCACTAGGCTACCTGCTGCTCCAGAATCATCTAGAATGTCATTGTATGCTGTCACGTTAAGATTTCACTTCACTAGAACTAAGGAGCCTGAACCATAAAAAACAGCCCCAGACCAATAGTCCTCCTCCACCAAACTTTACAGTTGGCACTATGCCAAACCAATATTTTGTCAGTCGGACAGCCAGATGGTGAAGCGTGATTCATAACTCCAGAGAACGTGTTTGCACTGCTCCAGAGTCCAATCACGGCAAGCTTTACACCACTCCAGCTTTGTGTGGCCTACCACTTAGTTGCTCGTTGACGTTTCCACTTCACAATAACAGCACTCACAGTTGACCGGGGCAGCTCTAGCAGGGCAGATATTTGAAGAAACTGACTTCTTGGAAAGGTGGCATCCTATGACGGTGCCACATTTAAAGTCACTGAGCTCTTTAGTAAGGCCATTCTACTGCCACAGTTTGTCTATGGAGATTGCATGGCTGTGTACTTGATTTTATACACCTGTCAGCAACGGGTGCAGCTGAAATAGCCGAATCCACTAATTTGAAGTGGTGTCCACATTCTATATATAGTATATTTATGAAGAGATATCGCCCCGAATGAGAGAAAAAGCGTTCTCCTGATCCCACGTCCAACGCCAGGGCGAAATCAAATATTTTGAAACACCGTAGGCCACAGACAATGACTGAAATATCATAAATTAAACTACACATGTATTGGGGATAAAGGGAAACTACGACGGAGGCCTTATGTTCCCCTATAATGAGGTCTAATGTTCCCCTGTACCTTTATATCAAGGTATAATGTAGAGGTTTAATGTTCCCCTGTACCTTTCCCCTGTACCTTTATATCAAGGTATAATGAGGTCTAATGTTCCCCTGTACCTTTATATCAAGGTATAATGAGGTCTAATGTTCCCCTGTACCTTTATATCAAGGTATAATGAGGTCTAATGTTCCCATGTACCTTTATATCAAGGTATAATGAGGTCTAATGTTCCCCTGTACCTTTATATCAAGGTATAATGAGGTCTAATGTTCCCCTGTACCTTTATATCAAGGTATAATGAGGTCTAATGTTCCCCTGTACCTTTATATCAAGGTATAATGCGGTATAATGTTCCCCTGTACCTTTATATCAAGGTATAATGAGGTCTAATGTTCCCCTGTACCTTTATATCAAGGTATAATGTAGAAGTCTAATTTTCCCCCGTACCTTTATATCAAGGTATAATGAGGTCTAATGCTCCCCTGTAACTTTATATCAAGGTATAATGAGGTCTAATGTTCCCCTGTAACTTTATATCAAAGTATAATGAGGTCTAATGTTCCCCTGTACCTTTATATCAAGGTATAATGAGGTCTAATGTTCCCCTGTAACTTTATATCAAAGTATAATGAGGTCTAATGTTCCCCTGTACCTTTATATCAAGGTATAATGAGGTCTAATGTTCCCATGTACCTTTATATCAAGGTATAATGAGGTCTAATGTTCCCCTGTACCTTTAGATGTAGTCAGAGTGAACAGCGGGTGGTGAAGCGGGTGGTGAAGTCTACTCCAGTTGCTATATGAACATTATCCACTGGAACAACCTGTTTGGATAATGCCATTCGGAGACGATACACCTGTTTGGATAATGCCATTCCAGGAAGACACACCTGTTTGGATAATGCCATTCGGAAACGACAACACGTGTTTGGATAATGCCATTCGCATTATGCGAATGTGTGTTTTAGCAGATGTGAGTAACATCCAGTTTAAACCATTTTGGAGCGATGTTTAAACCAACACCCAGTTAGCGCTCGTTCAAACAGACAGGTGGGATTAATAACACACCTATTTAAAGAGTCAACATAGAAATCAGTGAGTTGGTGTTATAACACGTTTTTAGTGGACTATTTATGCTCTAAATCCATTGCTATAACATTGTAGTTCATCGTACCATGTCTTTCTTAGAGAACAGATTCAAATAAAGGTGCTTGTGGGTTTACCAGCATCACCCTTAGCAACAACGACCTTCTGAAAACAGACAGAATCTGATTGTGATTTATTTTACACAACGCTCCAAACCAAATGATCTATTCCCTCACTGCGTATTCTCCTCCTCAGTTGTGATCATTCTACCACTGAAAATTAATCTACTACCTTGCTCTTCCTCATCTGTCCCTGGTGGTCCTGTTAGAAAATAACTTTGTTTTAAACGGGGGTTCCAGAGACAGCCTTTCTGAAGGTTCGGGTCATAAGGGTTGATCGTTAACCGTGCTTGAGTGTGTGCGTACGTGTGTGTGTAGTGAGTGAGTGGATTCGTGTGTGTGTGTGGGTGTGTATGTGCATGCGTGTGTGTGTGTCATAAGGAGTGGTCATTAAGTGTGTGGTACTAGGCCATGAGAGGATGTTCTGCTCTGGCGCCGGGGCCATGGACCTAATGGAGCCATGGACCTAGTGGACCTATTATTCTACCTTGATGGAGGGAGACTCTGTAATGAAGAAACATCCTACCCTGATGGAGGGAGACTCTGTAATGAAGAAACATCCTTCTCTGATGGAGGGAGACTCTGTAGTGAAGAAACATCCTACCCTGATGGAGGGAGACTCTGTAATGAAGAAACATCCTACCCTGATGGAGGGAGACTCTGTAATGAAGAAACATCCTTCTCTGATGGAGGGTGACTCTGTAATGAAGAAACATCCTACCCTGATGGAGGGAGACTCTGTAATGAAGAAACATCCTACCCTGATGGAGGGAGACTCTGTAATGAAGAAACATCCTACCATGATAGAGGGAGACTCTGTAGTGAAGAAACATCCTTCTCTGATAGAGGGAGACTATGTGGTGAGGGAGACTCTGTAATGAAGAAACATCCTACCATGATAGAGGGAGACTCTGTAGTGAAGAAACATCCTTCTCTGATAGAGGGAGACTATGTGGTGAGGGAGACTCTGTAATGAAGAAACATCCTACCATGATGGAGGGAGACTCTGTGGTGAAGAAACATCCTACCCTGATGGAGGGAGACTCTGTAATGAAGAAACATCCTACCCTGATGGAGGGAGACTCTGTAATGAAGAAACATCCTACCCTGATGGAGGGAGACTCTGTGGTGAAGAAACATCCTACCCTGATGGAGGGAGACTCTGTAATGAAGAAACATCCTACTCTGATGGAGAGAGACTATGTGGTGAAGAAACATCCTACCGACTCTGTGGTGAAGGAGAGAGACTCTGTGGTGAAGGAGAGAGACGCTGTGGTGAAGGAGAGAGACTCTGTGGTGAAGGAGAGAGACTCTGTGGTGAAGGAGAGAGACTCTGTGGTGAAGGAGAGAGACTCTGTGGTGAAGGAGAGAGACGCTGTGGTGAAGAAGTGTGGTGAAGAGAAAGAGGTTACAGCACATAGGCATGAAGACAGACAACTTTACGAAGCAGAATTATTTTTTAGATGGGAGAGAGGGTTCACCCTTTCAAATGAACACATATATAGGAGAGATAAGCTGTGGAATTGTGTCCGAATGAGGCATTTATCATCATCAGTATCACATCCACGGCTCACCCACTGAAGGACACATCCTCCAATGGAGCCACTGAAGGACACATCCTCCAATGGACCCACTGATAGGAGCTGGCTGTCAGTGGAACAATCATACCACTGACAGGTAGAGTAGTAGGAGCCAGAGAAATGACAGCTACCTACTGCTATCTTCATCCCATCAGAGAAAGACGGGGGTGAGAGGGGGGAAGAAACAGAGAGAGAGGTCAAGTGTTTGTCTTTGAGATTGTTTGTGTGTGTGTGTTTGAGAGAAGGAGAGAGGAACTAGGGGCGAACGAGAGGGGAGAGCAGAGAGAAATGTATTCATCACCTACACCAACAGTAATCACAGTAAATGTCAGCCCAGCCAGACACTACTGCCACTTAACTCCTTATTGATTTCATTTCCTGACAGAAGGAATCCTGTCCAGATGACTTCCTGATGGAAGTAATCGTGTTTGTCATGGCAACGATGGGCCTGCCTTCACTGATGGAGGAAGATGGGGGGGAAGTAATTAATTGGCGGCAACAGGATTGTCTCGGAATACAAACATTTTGCTTTAACCTCTATATGTTACCAGCACCTTGACCCCCATTCTATCTGTTACCAGCACCTTGACCCCCATTCTTTCTGTTACCAGCACCTTGACCCCCATTATATCTGTTACCAGCACCTTGACCCCCATTCTTTCTGTTACCAGCACCTTGACCCCCATTATATCTGTTACCAGCACCTTGACCCCCATTCTTTATGTTACCAGCACCTTGACCCCCATTATATCTGTTACCAGCACCTTGACCCCCATTCTATCTGTTACCAGCACCTTGACCCCCATTCTATATGTTACCAGAACCTTGACCCTCATTCTATCTGTTACCAGCACCTTGACCTCCATTCTATCTGTTACCAGCACCTTGACCCCCATTATATCTGTTACCAGCACCTTGACCCCCATTCTATCTGTTACCAGCACCTTGACCCCCATTCTATCTGTTACCAGCACCTTGACCCCCATTCTATCTTTTACAGTAGGCTCAGTGTTCTGACAGCATTCCTACTTCCTTCCATATATCCCCGGCTGTTCATTACTCCTTCTTCCTCATCTGATGTTATGTTCCGAGGATGGATGGATGGATCTGAGGGTCAGATTATAGAGGGAGCGATCTCTCACGTAAATGCTAGGTTCAGGTTTTTGTTCGGGTTTTGGTTTGCTGCAGTTTGTTGTGAGGTGCGTTGTAGCAGACTATGGACCCTTCACCTCCTGTAGAATACATGGACACTTCCTGTAGAATACATAGACTCTTCCTGTATAATACATAGACTCTTCCTGTAGAATATATAGACTCTTCCTGTAGAATACATAGACTCTTCCTGTATAATACATAGACTCTTCCTGTATAATACATGGGCACTTCCTGTAGAATACATAGACTCTTCCTGTAGAATACATAGACTCTTCCTGTATAATACATAGACTCTTCCTGTAGAATACATAGACTCTTCCTGTATAATACATGGGCACTTCCTGTAGAATACATAGACTCTTCCTGTATAATACATAGACTCTTCCTGTATAATACATAGACTCTTCCTGTAGAATACATGAGCACTTCCTGTAGAATACATGGACACTTCCTGTAGAATACATAGACTCTTCCTGTATAATACATGGGCACTTCCTGTAGAATACATAGACTCTTCCTGTATAATACATGGGCACTTCCTGTAGAATACATAGACTCTTCCTGTATAATACATAGACTCTTCCTGTATAATACATGGGCACTTCCTGTAGAATACATGGGCACTTCCTGTAGAATACATAGACTCTTCCTGTATAATACATAGACTCTTCCTGTATAATACATAGACTCTTCTTGTAGAATACATGGGCACTTCCTGTAGAATACATGGACACTTCCTGTAGAATACATAGACACTCCCTGTAGAATACATTGACACTTCCTGTATAATACATTGACACTCCCTGTAGAATACATGGACACTTCCTGTAGAATACATGGACACTTCCTGTAGAATACATAGACTCTTCCTGTATAATACATGGGCACTTCCTGTAGAATACATAGACTCTTCCTGTATAATACATAGACTCTTCCTGTATAATACATGGGCACTTCCTGTAGAATACATGGGCACTTCCTGTAGAATACATAGACTCTTCCTGTATAATACATAGACTCTTCCTGTATAATACATAGACTCTTCTTGTAGAATACATGGGCACTTCCTGTAGAATACATGGACACTTCCTGTAGAATACATAGACACTCCCTGTAGAATACATTGACACTTCCTGTATAATACATTGACACTCCCTGTAGAATACATGGACACTTCCTGTAGAATACATGGACACTTCCTGTAGAATACATAGACTCTTCCTGTATAATACATGGGCACTTCCTGTAGAATACATGGACACTTCCTGTAGAATACATAGACTCTTCCTGTATAATACATGGGTACTTCCTGTAGAATACATAGACTCTTCCTGTATAATACATGGGTACTTCCTGTAGAATACATAGACTCTTCCTGTATAATACATGGGTACTTCCTGTAGAATACATAGACTCTTCCTGTATAATACATGGGTACTTCCTGTAGAATACATAGACTCTTCCTGTATAATACATGGGTACTTCCTGTAGAATACATAGACTCTTCCTGTATAATACATGGGTACTTCCTGTAGAATACATAGACTCTTCCTGTAGAATACATGGGTACTTCCTGTAGAATACTTTCACACGTTCTGTACACTGGAGAATAAGGTGCCATTTGAGACACTGGGGAATAAGGGCGGCAGTTAGCCTAGTGGTTAGAGCGTTGGACTTGTATCCGGAAAGTTGCAAGATCAAATCCCTGAGCTGACAAGGTAAAAATCTGTCATTCTGACCCTGAACAAGGCAGTTAACCCACTGTTCCTAGGCTGTCATTGAAAATAAGAATTTGCTCTTAAAACTTCTTTAGGCTAGGGGGCAGTATTTTGATGTTTGAATGAAAAACGTGCCCAAAGTAAACTGCCTATTTCTCAGGCCCAGAAGCTAGAATATGCATATAATTGGCAGATTAGGATAGAAACCACTCTAAAGTTTCCAAAACTGTCAAAATATTGTCTGTGAGTATAAATCTTCTTATGGCTGCAGGAGCAGTATTGAGTAGCTTGGATGAAAGGTGCCCAATTTAAACGGCCTCGTACTCTATTCTTGCTCGTACAATATGCATATTATTATTACTATTGGATAGAAAACACTCTCAAGTTTCTAAAACCGTTTGAATTATATCTGTGAGTAAAACAGAACTAATTTTGCAGCAAACTTCCTGTCAGAAAGTGAAAAATCTGAAATCGAGGCTCTGTTCCAGGGCCTCCCTATTAATTTGCTTGAAATCTATTAGTATACATGCACTTCATACGCCTTCCACTAGATGTCAATAGGCAGTGAGAGGTGAAATGGAGTGTATAGCTTGATCTGAGGTCAAAAGAGAGGTCTTGGAATGACATGACCCCAATTTCCTCTGTTCAGGAAGGCGCAGGTAAGACATCAGCATTGGCTTCTGAAAAGCTTTCGTTATAGACGGCTACTATCTCCGGCTTTGATTTTATTTGATAAATGTGACAATATCATCGTAAAGTATGTTTTTTCAATATAGTTTTATCAGATTATTGAAATTTTTTCGGGAGTTTTGGCGTGTTCCGTTCTCTGCGTTTGGTGACGATGGACAGCTTCGCGCCACTTTGCTAGCTTTGGTTGCTAAATCGACAGACGAAGAGGACATTCTAAATCCAAACAACGATTGTTCTGGAAAAAGGACCCCTTGTACAAGATTCTGATGGAAGCTCACCAAAAGTAGGACCCATTTATGATGTTATTTCGTATTTCTGTCGAAAATGCTTAGACGTATATTCCGCCCAGATTTTGGGCGCTGTCTCGCTATAACGTAAGCTGTATGTCGTACTAAAGTTATTTTTAGAATTCTAACACGGCGATTGCATTAAGAACTAGTGTATCTATAATTTGCTGTACAACAAGTATTTTTTAGTAAAGTTTATGATTAGTTATTTGGTCAGAATAGGTGAGTGTCAGAAATATATCCGGAGATTCTGGAAAAAAGTTGCTACGTTTTCACAATGTATAACCACGGATTTCAGCTCTAAATATGCACATTTTCGAACAAAACATAAGTGTATTGTATAACCTGATGTTATAGGACGGTCATCTGATGAAGTTTGTCCAGGTTAGTGAAAAATTATATATCTTTTGCTGTTTTTTTGCGATCGCTAACTTTTGCTGCAGATAAATGGGTTGTGTTTTTGGCTATTGTGGAAAGCTAATATAATGCTATATTGTGTTTTCGCTGTAAAACACTTAAAAAATCTGAAATATTGGCTGGATTCACAAGATGTTTTTCTTTCATTTGCTGTACACCATGTATTTTTCATAAATGTTTTATGATGAGTATTTCGGTATTTCACGTTTGTCTCTGTAATTGTTCTAGCTGATTCGGTGCTATTTCTGATTGCAGCTGCAATGTAAAACTATGATTTATACCTGAAATATGCAAATTTTTCGAACAAAACATAGATTTATTGTATAACATGTTATAAGACTGTCATCTGATGAAGTTGTTTCTTGGTTAGTGACTAATTCTATCTCTATTTGGTCGGTTTTGTGCAAGCTACCTGTGCTGTGAAAGAAATGTCTGTGCTTTTTTTGTATTTGGTGGTGAGCTAACATAAATATACGTGGTGTTTTCGCTGTAAAACATTAAAGAAATCTGACATGTTGGCTGGATTCACAAGATGTTTATCTTTCATTTGCTGTATTGGACTTGTTAATGTGTGAAAGTTAAATATTTCTAAAAAATATATTTTGAATTTCGCGCCCTGCACTTGGACTGGCTGTTGTCATATTGAGCCCGACTTAGGGCTAGCAGCCATAGTTAACATAACTGATATGTCTGTGAGTATAACATAACTGATATAGCAGGCGAAAACCTGAGGAAAATCCATCCAGGAAGTGCTGTTTTTCTGAAACTACTCTTTTCCATTGCAATCCTCCATTTAAAGGGATATCAACCAGATTCCGTTCCCTATGGCTTCCACAAGGTGTGAACAGTCTTTAGGCATAGTTTCAGGCTTTTATTCTGAAAAATTAGTTAGAATGCCCTATGTAGGGCACTACTTTAGACCAGGACCCTATGGGGAATGGTACCCTATTCCCTATGTAGGGCACTACTTTAGACCAGGGCCCTATGGGCCTATGGAGGCAATAAGGTGCTAACTGGGCAGCAGGCTCTTTTCTGATGCCTGTTGCTATACATTTGATCAACGCTTGGATAGTAAATGTCAAACCAACTGAATATCACATTATTCACAGAATAGAGCATAGAAACCTTTAGTCACAGGCCCTCTGTATAGAAAATAGAGGCCTTTAGTCACAGGCCCTCTGTATAGAAAATAGAGGCCTTTAGTCACAGGCCCTCTGTATAGAAAATAGAGGCCTTTAGTCACAGGCTCTCTGTATAGAAAATAGAGGCTTTTAGTCACAGGCCCTCTGTTTAGAAAATAGAGGCTTTTAGTCACAGGCCCTCTGTATAGAAAATAGAGGCCTTTAGTCACAGGTCCTCTGTATAGAAAATAGAGGCCTTTAGTCACAGGCTCTCTGTTTAGAAAATAGAGGCCTTTAGTCACAGGCCCTCTGTATAGAAAATAGAGGCCTTTAGTCACAGGCTCTCTGTTTAGAAAATAGAGGCCTTTAGTCACAGGCCCTCTATATAGAAAATAGAGGCCTTTAGTCACAGGTCCTCTGTATAGAAAATAGAGGCCTTTAGTCACAGGCCCTCTGTATAGAACATAGAGGCCTTTAGTCACAGGCCCTCTGTATAGAACATAGAGGCCTTTAGTCACAGGCCCTCTGTATATAATGTCAGGGAATGTCACCTGAGTGAGAGAGAGAGAAGAGATGAGAGAGAGAGAGAGAGAGAGAGAGAAAGAGAGAGAGAGAAGAGATGATAGAGAAGAGATGAGAGAGAGAGAGAGAAGAGAGAGAAGAGATGAGAGAGAGAGAGAGAAAGAGAGAGAAGAGATGAGAGAGAGAGAGAAGAGAGAAACACAGTGAGACAGATAGATAATGATAGAGTGATACGTCTGACAGATTCCTCAGTACCACAGTCATGATTCCCTTTGTATTATTGCTGCTGCTTCACCGTTGCAGAATATCTCCTTAATAACAAACACAAAACCCTCCTTCAGACGAGATGGAATAAACCAGGAGACTGATTTTCACTAGACTGGAGATAGAATCTAAAATGGATGCACGTAACACTGATCTGTGTCTAGAGGGACGGAAATCTAATCTTTCACCATTGGGCTTTTTACTACGTAAGAGAGTATTGCAATTTGTTTTACAGTTTGCCTGTGTGTATTCATTTGAATGTGAGAGTTTTACAACATATCAGTCTGTGATATAAAACATATCATGAGGAGCAGCCATCCATGTGGGAATTATTAGCAGCCCTAGCAGGCAGAGCAGCCCAGCAGGCAGAGCAGCCCTAGCAGGCAGAGCAGCCCTAGCAGACAGAGCAGCTGGCCCTGTGGGAGTCATTAGCCATGCAGCTCATTCTTTTGTCCTGGAATATCTGTCCGTACCTATTTCTGTCTATCCCTACCTCAGGGTCAGCCCCGCTCCCCCCTCACACCTGGCCGTCCTCTTGCAGTACCTTACCTCACTCCTTCAGCCGACACGGTCTCAGCAGGAGGGATCTTCTTCTAACTCACAGCCAGAAAGAGAGAGAGGGAGGGAGGGAGGTATGGAGGGAGTGAGGAAGAGAGAGGTATGGAGAGAGGGAGGGAGGTAGGGAGGGAGGGAGGTATGGAGGGAGGGAGGGAGGTATGGAGGGAGGGAGGTAGGGTGGGAGGGAGAGAGAGAGAGAGGTATGGAGGTATGGAGGGAAAGAGAGAGGTATGGAGGGTGGGAGGGAGGGAGGGAGAGAGATATACGGAGGGAGGTATGTAGGGAGGGAGAGAGAGAGATAGGTATGGAGGGAAAGAGAGAGGTATGGAGGGTGGGAGGGAGGGAGAGAGATATATGGAGGGAGGTATGTAGGGAGGGAGGGAGGGAGGGAGAGAGATAGGTATGGAGGGAAAGAGAGAGGTATGGAGGGCGGGAGGGAGGGAGAGAGATATATGGAGGGAGGTAGGGAGGGAGAGAGAGAGAGGGAGGGAGGGAGGGTGGGAGAGGGAGGGTGGGAGAGAGATGTATGGAGGGAGGGATGGAGGGAGGTAGAGTGGTATGGAGGGAGGGAGAGCGGGTGGGATGGAGGGAGGGAGGTATGGAGGGAGGGAGAGAGGGAGGGAGGGAGGGAGGGAGGGAGGGAGAGGGTGGGAGGGAGGGTGGGAGGGAGAGAGAGATGTATGGAGGGAGGGAGGGAGGGAGGGAGGGAGAGCGGTATGGAGGGAGGGAGGGAAATAGGGTGGGGAGGGAAATAGGGTGGGTGGGAGGGAGGGAGGTATGGAGGTGGGGAGGGAAATAGGGTGGGTGGGAGGGAGGGAGGTATGGAGGTGGGGAGGGTGGGATGGATGGATGGATGGATGGATGGAGGGAGGGAGGGTGGGTGGGAGAGAGAGAGAGGAGAGGGAGGGTGGGAGAAAGAGAGAGGTATGGAGGGAGGGAGGTAGAGCGGTATGGAGGGAGGGAGAAATGGAGGTGGGGAGGGTGGGATGGATGGATGGAGGGAGGGAGGGAGGGAGGGTGGGTGGGAGAGAGAGAGAGGAGAGGGAGGGAGGGTGGGAGAAAGAGAGACGTATGGAGGGAGGGTGGTAGGGAGGGAGGGCGAAAGAGGGTAGAACGATGGAGGGAGGGAGGGTGGTAGGGTGGTAGGGAGGGAGGGCGAAAGAGGGTAGAACGATGGAGGGAGGGAGGGTGTTAGGGAGGGAGGGTGAAAGAGGGTAGAACGATGGAGGGAGGGAGGGTGGTAGGGAGGGAGGGTGAAAGAGGGTAGAACGATGGAGGGAGGGCAGATTAGCACTATACCTAGTAATTATCAAAATCCAGAAAAGGGCCTTTCTACATCCGCCTAAAAGGAAGCGATGACCACACATTCCACCACAAAGCCCTCACCTACAGAGAGATGAACCTAGAGAAGAGTCCTCTCAGCCAACTGGTCATGTGGCTCTGTTCACAATCACAAACAGACCCCCCCCCCCCAGGACAGAAACACATTTAGAGACAACCACATTATGAGAAAGCAGAAAGATAACGATTTGACACAATGGAAAGAATTATTCAAAAAACAGGAAAAATTGTATTTTATTTGGCCCTAAACAGAGAGTACACAAAATACCTGACCACTGTGACTGACACAGAATTAAGGAAAGCTTTGACTATGTACAGTGAGCATGAGCATAGACTTGCTATTGAGAAACGTCACCGTAGGCAGACCTGGCTCTCAAGAGAAGACAGGCTATGTGCACACTTCCCACAAAATGAGGTGGAAACTGAGCTGCACTTCCTAACCTCCTGCCAAATGTATGACCATATTAGAGACACATATTCTTCCCTCAGATTACACAGACCCACAAATAATTGTTAAACAAACTCAATTTTGATAACTTCCCATATCTACTGGGTGAAATACACAGCAGCAATATTTGTGACCTGTTGCCACAAGAAAAGGGCAACCAGTAAAGAACAAACACCATTGTAAATACCCATATAAACCCATATTTATGCCTATTTATGTTCCCTTTTGTACACTAACTATTTGCACATCATTACAACACTGTGTATAGACATAATATGACCTTTGAAATGTCTCTATTATTCTTCTGGAACTTCGGTGAGTGTAATGTTTACTGTTCACTTTTTATTGTTTATTTCACTTTTGTATATTATCTACTTCACTTTCTTTGGCAATGTTTACGTATGTTTCCCATGACAATAAAGCCCTTTCAATTGAAAATTGAATTGAGAGAGAGCGTCTGTACCAGTCGTAACCCTCTCTGCTGAGATTAGGGAGAAGAGTAGCCCCTTCTTCTAGTTCTTTGTGTGCCCTGGGGCAACGGTGTCTAGATGGAATTAGTGCTTGTAGTCATGGCAACTGGACCTTTTTTTGTCTTACTGAGATTTACTGTCAGGGCCCAGGTCTGGCAGAATCTGTGCAGGTTCTGTTGTAGACCCTCCTTGGTTGGTGACAGAAGCACCAGATCATCAGACATTTGACTTCAGATTCTAGTAGGGTGAGGCCCGTGTGCTGCAGACTGTTCTAGTGCCCAATTCGTTTACAACTACAGTACCAGTCAAATGTTTTGACAAACCTACTCATTCCAGGGTTTTTCTTTATTTTTAACTATTTTCTACATTGTAGAATAATAGTGAAGACATCAAAACTATGAAATAACACATATGGAATCATGTAGTAACCAAAAAAGTGTTAAACTTTTGGGTCAGTCACATGTCTCCCGAGTGGTGCAGTGGTCTAAGGCAGAGCATCTCAGTGGTAGAGGCGTCACTACAGACCCTGGTTTGATTCCAGGTTGTATCGCAACCGGACGTAATTGGGAGTCCCGTAGGGTAGCACACAATTGGCACAGCGTTGTCCGGGTTAGGGTTTGGCCAGGGTAGATAAGTAAATAAGAATTTGTTTTTAACTTACTTGCCTAGTTGAATAAAGGTTATAAAAATTATTAATAAACAGATCAAAATATATTTTAGATTTTAGATTCTTCAAAGTAGTCACCCTTTCATTTGATGACAGCTTTGCATCATTTTTGGCCAGATTCATGATAGCCCTATTTGGTAAAAGACCAAGTCCATATTATGGCAAGAACAGCTCAAATAAGCAAAGAGAAATGACAGTCCATCACTACTTTAAGACATGAAGGTTAGTCAATCTGGAAAATTTCAAGAACTTTTAAAGTTTCTTCAAGTGCAGTCGCAATGATGATGAAACTGCCTCTGATGAGGCCCGCCACAGGAAAGGAAGACCCAGAGTTACCTCTGCTGCAGAGGATAAGTTCATTAGAGTTACCAGGTTCAGAAATTGCAGCCCAAATAAATGCTTCACAGAGTTCAAGTAACAGACACATCTCAACATCAACTGTTCAGAGGAGACTGCGTGAATCAGGCCTTCATGGTCAAATTGCTGCAAAGAAACTACTACTAAAGGACACCAATAAGAACAAGAGACTTGCTTGGACCAAGAAACACGAGCAATGGACATTAGACTGGTGGAAATCTGTAATTTTGTCTGATGAATCCAAATTAGAGATTTTTGGTTCCAACCGCTGTGTCTTTGTGAGACGCAGAGTAGGTGAGCGGATGATCTCTGCATGTGTGGTTCCCACCGTGAAGCATGGAGGAGGAGGTGTGATGGTGTCGGCGTGCTTTGTTGGTGACAAGGCACACTTAACCAACATGGCAACCATAGCATTCTGCAGCGATACGCCATTCCTTCTGGTTTGTGCTTACTAGGACTATCATTTGTTTTTCAACAGGACAATGATCCAACACACCTCTAGGCTGTTTAATGGCTATTTGACTAAGAAGGAGAGTGATGAAGTGCTGCATCAGATGACCTGGATTACACAATCCCCCAACCTCAACCCAATTGAGATGGTTTGGGATGAGTTGGACCGCAGAGTGAAGGAAAAGCAGCCAACAAGTGTTCAGCATATTTCAGCATATGTGGGAACTCCTTTAAGTCTTTTGGAAAAGTATTCCAGGTGAAGCTGGTTAAGAGAATGTCAAGAGTGTGCAAAGCTGTCATCAAGGAATATGGAGGCTATTTGATTTTAAAGAATCAAAAATGTATTTTGATTTGTTTAACACTTTTTTGGTTACTACATGATTCCATATGCGTTATTTCATTGTTTTGATGTCTTCACTATTATTCTACAATGTAGGTTTGTTTGTTTGTCAAGTAGGGTGTGCTGGGAGAATACATGGTCTGTCGTATGGTAATTTGCTAAAAAGCCAATTTGACATTTGCTGAGTACGTTGTTTTCGCTGAGAAAATGTATGAGTCTTCTGTTAATGATAATGCAGAGGATTTTCCTGAGGTTGCTGTTGACGCATATCCCCCGGTAATTATTGGGGTCAAATATGTCTCCACTTTTGTGGATTGGGGTGATCAGTCCTTGGTTCCAAATATTGGGGAAGATGCCAAAGCCAAGGATGATGTTAAAGAGTTTCAGGATAGCCAATTGGAATTTGTGGTATGTATATTTTATCATTTCATTGAGGATACCATCAACCCCACAGGCCTTTTTGGGTTGGAGGATTGGTATTTTGTCCAGTAGTTCATTCAATGTAATTGGAGAATCCAGTGGGTTCTGGTAGTCTTTAACTTCTCTAGGGTAGGGGGCAGCATTCGGAATTTTGGATGAAATGCATGCCCAACTTAAACTGCCTGCATCTCGGACCCAGAATATATGATATGCATATACCTGGTAGATTTGGATAGCAAACACTCTAAACTTTCCAAAACTGTTAAAATAATGTCTGTGAGTATAACAGAACTGATTTGGCAGGCAAAAACCTGAGAAAAATCCATTCAGGAAGTAGTTTTTTGGGGGGTTTTGTAGTTTTCTATTCAATGCCAATACAGTATCCATTGACTTAGGACTCAAATTGCAGTTTCTATGCCTTCCAATAGATGTCAACAGTCTTAAGAAATTATGTCATGCTTGTATTCTGAAAAATGAGGAAGTAAGAGCAGTCTGAATGAGTGGACCCTAAAGTGTCACAGAGCTTTTTCCTGCGCCAGACCGGGAGAGTGTGTTTCTTGTTTACCTTTTAAATTGACGACGTTATTGTCCGGTTGAAATATTATCGATTATTGAGGCTAAAAACAACCTGAGGATTGAATATAAACTTTGTTTGACATGTTTCTATGAACTTTACGGATACAATTTGGATTTTTTTGTCTTCCTGTTTTGACTGCGTTTGAACCTGTGGATTACTGAAGAAAACGCGCAAACAGAACGGAGGTTTTTGTATATAAAGAGACTTTATCGAACAAAAGGAACATTTATTGAGTAAATGAATGTCTGCTGAGTGCAACCATATGAAGATCATCAAAGGTAAGGGATTCATTTTTATCTCTATTTCTAAATTGTGTAACTGTTCTACCTGGCTGTCTACTGTTTGTAATGATTTGTCTAGTGGGCTATGTTCTCAAATAATCGTAAGGTATGCTTTCGCCGTAAAGCATTTTTAAAATCTGACACCGTGGTTGGATTCACAAGCAGTTATTCTTTAAACCTATGTAAAATATGTTTTGTTTTCTGAATTCTTATAATGAGTATTTCTGTATTTGAATTTGGCGCCCAGCAGTTTCACTGGCTGTTGAAGAGGTGGGACGCTACCGTCTCACGTACCCAAGAGAGGTTAACAGGTGAGTTTATGATTTGTATTTGATCATTGTTACGCTCGTCGAAATGATCGGACCAAGGTGGAGCGTCGTAGGCGTACATTTTATCTTTATTAAAAATGAACACCCAAAAACAACAAAAGGAAAACGAACGTAGCGTTCGGTAGGCTACACAAAAACAACATCCCACAAACTAGGGTGGCAAAACAGGCTGCCTAAGTATGATTCCCAATCAGAGACAACGATAAGACTTGGGAACCACAATCGCCAAAAAACAAAGAAATATAGAACATAGAATGCCCACCCAAATCACAACCTGACCAAACCAAATAGAGAAATAAAAAGGCTCTCTAAAGGTCAGGCCGTGACAATCATGTATATGTTTTTGCTATTAGTTCTTTTTTATAAAAAGAGATTGGAGAAGTGGTTTATCCATACATCTCCGTTTTGCATGGAAATCTTTGTGTTGTTTGTTTAGTGTTTTCCAATTTTCCCAGAAGTCGTTAGATTCTATGGATTCTTCAATTACATTAACCTGATTCTTCATCAAACCATTTGTCATTTTTGTTAATTTACTTAGGTTGTCTGCTTGAAATGTTTAGATTTGATAAGGAAGCTGAGAGGTCAAATATACTGTTTAGGGTTTTTTACTGCCATGTTTACAACTTCAGTATTACAGTGACACCTTTTGTCTTTTGGAACTTTTGGAAATTATCTAGAAGGGATTGAATGTGTTGTTGCCTAATTGTTTTTAGGTAGATTTCCACACTACTTTCCTTCCATCTATAGCATTTCTTAATGTTACTCAGTTCCTTTGGCTTTGATGTCTCATGTTTGAGTATTGCTCTGTTCAAGTAGACTGTGATTTTGCTGTGATCTGATAGGGGTGTCAGTGGGCTGACTGTGAACGCTCTGATAGACTCTGGGTTGAGGTCAGTGATTAAGTAGTCTACAGGACTACTGCCAAGAGATGAGCTATAGGTGTACCTACCATAGGAGTCCCCTCGAAGCCTACCATTGACTATGTACATACCCACGTCTTACCACTTCCGGTTTGGAGCGAGTAGTCGCATTCCACTCTCGCTCCCCAGGTAGTATTACCATTACATTTTCATTACACTTTCATTACAGTACAACGGTTTGATTTGTTTGATCTTAGCTAGCTACATAGCCGTCTTTGTATCAAAGATAATTGTGTAGTTATTGAGGTTCGCTAGCCAGCTATTTTCGTCGTAACGTAACGTAGTCAACACTGCTAGCTAGCCAGCTAGCCAGCTAGCCACCGAATAGCAGCACTGCAGAAACGATTACATTACAACGGATCGACTTGATTAGTGTAGTGTTAGCTAGCCACATAGTTGTCTTTGCTATCTTTGTATCTAAGATAATTGTGTAGCTTAGAGTAGTTTAGAGTAATTATTCAGTTAGCTAGCCAGCTATTTTCGTCCGCCGCGCTGCCGTTCTCCTACCTAGTCAACACTGCTAGCTAACACTGCTAGCTAGCCAACTTCTACCGAATAGCAGCACTGTAGAAACTCACATTACAACTTACATTACAACGGAACGACTTGATTAGCGTAGTGTTAGCTAGCTACATAGTTGTCTTTGCTGTCCTTGTATCCAAGATAATTGTGTAGTTTTGAGAAATTGTCGAGGTTACCTAGCCAGTTAGAGGTTACCTAGCCAGCTACACTTTCAAACAAAGTCAACAACGCAGCCACTGCTAGCCAGCCTACTTCACCGCCAGCAGTACTATATCATTTTAGTCAATAAGATTTTATTTTATTTTTGCAACGTAAGCTTAACTTTCTGAACATTCGAGACGTGCAGTCCACTTGTCATTCTAATCTCCTTTGCATTAGCGTAGCCTCTTCTGTAGCCTGTCAACTATGTGTCTGTCTATCCCTCTTCTCTCCTCTCTGCACAGACCATACAAACGCTTCACACCGCGTGGCCGCCGCTACCCTAACCTGGTGGTTCCAGCGCGCACGACCCACGTGGAGTTCCAGGTCTCCGGCAGCCTCTGGAACTGCCGATCTGCGGCCAACAAGGCAGAGTTCATCTCAGCCTATGCGTCCCTCCAGTCCCTCGACTTCTTGGCACTGACGGAAACATGGATTACCACTGATAACACTGCTACTCCTACTGCTCTCTCCTCGTCTGCCCACGTGTTCTCGCACCCCCCGAGAGCTCCTGGTCAGCGGGGTGGTGGCACTGGGATCCTCATCTCTCCCAAGTGGACATTCTCTCTTTCTCCCCTGACCCATCTGTCTATCGCCTCCTTTGAATTCCATGCTGTCACAGTTACTAGCCCTTTCAAGCTTAACATCCTTATCATTTATCGCCCTCCAGGTTCCCTTGGAGAGTTCATCAATGAGCTTGACGCCCTGATAAGTTCCTTTCCTGAGGATGGCTCACCTCTCACAGTTCTGGGTGACTTTACCCTCCCACGTCTACCTTTGACTCATTCCTCTCTGCCTCCTTCTTTCCACTCCTCTCCTCTTTTGACCTCACCCTCTCACCTTCCCCCCCTACTCACAAGGCAGGCAATACGCTTGACCTCATCTTTACTAGATGCTGTTCTTCCATTAATCTCATTGCAACTCCCCTCCAAGTCTCCGACCACTACCTTGTATCCTTTTCCCTCTCGCTCTCATCCAACACTTCCCACACTGCCCCTACTCGGATGGTATCGCGCCGTCCCAACCTTCGCTCTCTCTCCCCCGCTACTCTCTCCTCTTCCATCCTATCATCTCTTCCCTCTGCTCAAACCTTCTCCAACCTATCTCCTGATTCTGCCTCCTCAACCCTCCTCTCCTCCCTCTCTGCATCCTTTGACTCTCTATGTCTCCTATCCTCCAGGCCGGCTCGGTCCTCCCCTCCTGCTCCGTGGCTCGACGACTCACTGCGAGCTCACAGAACAGGGCTCCGGGCAGCCGAGCGGAAATGGAGGAAAACTCGCCTCCCTGCGGACCTGGCATCCTTTCACTCCCTCCTCTCTACATTCTCCTCTTCTGTCTCTGCTGCTAAAGCCACTTTCTACCACTCTAAATTCCAAGCATCTGCCTCTAACCCTAGGAAGCTCTTTGCCACCTTCTCCTCCCTCCTGAATCCTCCTCCCCCTCCTCCCCCCTCCTCCCCCTCTGCGGATGACTTCGTCAACCATTTTGAAAAGAAGGTCGACGACATCCGATCCTCGTATGCTAAGTCAAACGACACCGCTGGTTCTGCTCACACTGCCCTACCCTGTGCTTTGACCTCTTTCTCCCCTCTCTCTCCAGATGAAATCTCGCGTCTTGTGACGGCCGGCCGCCCAACAACCTGCCCGCTTGACCCTATCCCCTCCTCTCTTCTCCAGACCATTTCCGGAGACCTTCTCCCTTACCTCACCTCGCTCATCAACTCATCCTTGACCGCTGGCTACGTCCCTTCCGTCTTCAAGAGAGCGAGAGTTGCACCCCTTCTGAAATAACCTACACTCGATCCCTCCGATGTCAACAACTACAGACCAGTATCCCTTCTTTCTTTTCTCTCCAAAACTCTTGAACGTGCCGTCCTTGGCCAGCTCTCCTGCTATCTCTCTCAGAATGACCTTCTTGATCCAAATCAGTCAGGTTTCAAGACTAGTCATTCAACTGAGACTGCTCTTCTCTGTGTCACGGAGGCGCTCCGCACTGCTAAAGCTAACTCTCTCTCCTCTGCTCTCATCCTTCTAGACCTATCGGCTGCCTTTGATACTGTGAACCATCAGATCCTCCTCTCCACCCTCTCCGAGCTGGGCATCTCCGGCGCGGCCCACGCTTGGATTGTGTCCTACCTGACAGGTCGCTCCTACCAGGTGGCGTGGCGAGAATCTGTCTCCGCACCACGTGCTCTCACCACTGGTGTCCCCCAGGGCTCTGTTCTAGGCCCTCTCCTATTCTCGCTATACACCAAGTCACTTGGCTCTGTCATATCCTCACATGGTCTCTCCTATCATTGCTATGCAGACGACACACAATTAATCTTCTCCTTTCCCCCCTCTGATAACCAGGTGGCGAATCGCATCTCTGCATGTCTGGCAGATATATCAGTGTGGATGACGGATCACCACCTCAAGCTGAACCTCGGCAAGACGGAGCTGCTCTTCCTCCCGGGGAAGGACTGCCCGTTCCATGATCTCGCCATCACGGTTGACAACTCCATTGTGTCCTCTTCCCAGAGTGCTAAGAACCTTGGCGTGATCCTGGACAACACCCTGTCGTTCTCAACTCACATCAAGGCGGTGACCCGTTCCTGTAGGTTCATGCTCTACAACATTCGCAGAGTACGACCCTGCCTCACACAGGAAGCAGCGCAGGTCCTAATCCAGGCACTTGTCATCTCCCGTCTGGACTACTGCAACTCGCTGTTGGCTGGGCTCCCTGCCTGTGCTATTAAACCCATACAACTCATCCAGAACGCCGCAGCCCGTCTGGTGTTCAACCTTCCCAAGTTCTCTCACGTCACCCCGCTCCTCCGCTCTCTCCACTGGCTTCCAGTTGAAGCTCGCATCCGCTACAAGACCATGGTGCTTGCCTACGGAGCTGTGAGGGGAACGGCACCTCCGTACCTTCAGGCTCTGATCAGGCCCTACACCCAAACAAGGGCACTGCGTTCATACACCTCTGGCCTGCTCGCCTCCCTACCTCTGAGGAAGTACAGTTCCCGCTCAGCCCAGTCAAAACTGTTCGCTGCTCTGGCACCCCAATGGTGGAACAAACTCCCTCACGACGCCAGGTCAGCGGAGTCAATCACCACCTTCCGGAGACACCTGAAACCCCACCTCTTTAAGGAATACCTAGGATAGGATAAAGTAATCCTTCTAACCCCCCCCTCCCCCTTAAAAGAGTTAGATGCACTATTGTAAAGTGGCTGTTCCACTGGATATCATAAGGTGAATGCACCAATTTGTAAGTCGCTCTGGATAAGAGCGTCTGCTAAATGACTTAAATGTAAATGTAAATGTACCCAGCGTGGGACAGAGCTGTAGGAGTTGTGACCTGTTTTTGTTGGTTATGTTGTCGTAGTTGTGTCTAGGGGGGCATATGGGGGAGGGAATGCTGTCATCTCCAGGTAGGTGTTTGTCCCCATGTGTGCTGATGATGTCAGGTTCTTGTCCGGTTCTGACATTTAGGTTGTTACAGACTAGTACATGTCCCTGAAATTGCTTATCTCCCCATCTAGGCGGCAGGTAGCCAAGTAGTTAGCACGTGGGCCCAGTATTGAAAGGTTGCTGGATCGAATCCCCGAGCTGATAAGGTAAAAATATGTTGCTTTGCACCTGAACAAGGCAGTTAACCCACTGTTCCCTGGTAGGTCATCATTGTAAATAAGAATTTGTTCTTAAAAGTGACTTGCCTAGTTTAATAAAGGTTAAAATATACACAAAAAATTGATGGAGAAGCTGTTATCGTTAAAGTATTGGTATTCTATTGAGGGATATATGTAGCACTCATGAGGACATTTTACTCTGTTGAGATAATTATCCTTCTTAATCACACACACACAGGTTTAGGACTGGCTGTTGTTCAGACACACACACACACACACACACACACACACACACACACACACACACACACACACACACACACACACACACACACACACACACACACTCACTCACACACACAGGTTTAAGACTAGCTGTTGTTCAGACACACACACACACACACTCACTCACACACACAGGTTTAAGACTAGCTGTTGTTCAGACACACACACACACACACACACACTCACTCACACACACAGGTTTAAGACTAGCTGTTGTTCAGACACACACACACACACTCACACACGTTTAGGACTGGCTGTTGTTCAGACACACAGATCAAGGACCGCTTCACACTGCCCAGAATCTCCCTCATTGTTACCCCCATTGGCAGTGTGTGTGTGTGTGTGTTAGTTGTCCTCCTTCCCATTGGACAGAATCTCCCCCATTGTTACCCCCATTGACAGTGTGTGTGTGTGTGTGTGTGTGTGTGTGTGTGTGTGTGTGTGTGTTAGTTGCCCTCCTTCCCCTTGGCCAGAATCTCCCCCATTGTTACCATTGTTATCACATTTTGCCAACTCCACACACGCCCAATGACCAGTCCTTGTTCCAATAGCCAAAGGCTGTAAAGCCTGACCTCATTAAATCGTTCCTTACATTCTCTTGCATTCTGTGTTTAAAATGTGTACAAGTAGTACCTCTGGTCCAACGTGGCTGTGAAACTCTCTGTGGGGCCTTCCATTAAATGTGTACAAGTAGTACCTCTGGTCCAACTTGGCTGTGAAACTCTCTGTGGGGCCTTTAATAGAAATAAACAGGGGTCAATTCCAGTCAGTTCACGATTTAAATCGTTTTCCAATAGATATGTTTGATCTCCAAATAAACTGGCAGGAATTTACATTATAATTATTGGTCCCAAACCAACTATCTGCATATACAGTTGAGGTCGGAGGTTTACATACACCTTAGCCAAATACATTTAAACTCAGTTTTTCACAATTCCTGACATTTAATCCTAGTAAAAATGTCCTGTTTTAGGTCAGTTAGGATCACACCTTTTTTTTAAGAATGTGAAATGTCAGAATAATAGTAAAGATAATTATTTATTTCAGTTTTTTTTTTTTTTCATCACATTCCCAGTGGGTCAGATGTTTACAAACACTCAATTAGTATTTGGTAGCATTGACTTTAAATTGTTTAACTTATGTTATACCTTTCGGGTAGCCTTCCACAAGTTTCCCACAAAAAGTTGGGTGAATTTTGTCCCATTCCTCCTGACAGAGCTGGTGTGACTGAGTCAGGTTTGTAGGCCTCATTGCTCGCACACGCTTTTTCAGTTCTGTCCACAAATTTTCTATGGGATTGAGGTCAGGGCTTTGTGATGACCACTCCAATACCTTGACTCTGTTGTCCTTAACCTCACTAGGGTATGTGGGACGGTAGCGTCCCACCTTTTCAACAGCCAGTGAAACTGCAGGGCGCCAAATTCAAAACAACAGAAATCCCATAATTAAAATTCCTCAAACATACAAGTATTTTACACCATTTTAAAGATACACTTGTTGTAAATCCAGCCACAGTGTCCGATTTCAAAAAGGCATTACGACGAAAGCACACCAAACGTTTATGTTAGGTCAGAGCCAAGTCAGAAAAAACACAGCCATTTTTCCAGCCAAAGACAGGAGTCATAAAAAGCAGAAATAGAGATAAAATGAATCACTAACCTTTGATGATCTTCATCAGATGACACTCATATGACACAATACATGTATGTTTTGTTCGATAAAGTTATATTTATATCCAAAAATCGCAGTTTACATTGGCACGTTATGTTCAGTAGTTCCAAAACATCTGGTGATTTTGCAGAGAGCCACATCAATTTACAGAAATCCTCATAATAAACATTGCTAAAAGATACAACTGTTATGCATGGAATTTTAGATCCACTTCTCCTTAATGCAACCGCTGTGTCAGATTTAAATTAAAAAAATACGGAAAAAGCACACCATGCAATAATCTGAGTACAGCGCTCAGAGACCAACACAACCCAAACAGATATCCGCCATGTTGTTTAGTCAACAGAAGTCAGAAATAGCATTATAAATATTCACTTACCTTTGATGATCTTCATCAGAATGCACTCCCAGGAATCCCAGTTCCACAATAAATATTTATTTTGTTCGATAATGTCCATCATTTATGTCCAAATTCCTCCTTGGTGTTCACGCGTTAAGTACACTCACGACGCGGGTGCAAGTCCAACGGAAAGTACAGACGAAAAGTCCAAAAAGTTCTGTTACAGTTCATAGAAACATGTCAAACGATGTATAGAATCAATCTTTAGAATGTTTTTAACATTAATCTTCAAAAATGTTCCAACGGGAAAATTCCTTTGTCTTCAGAAATGCGATGGAACGCAGCTAGCTCTCACATGAACGTGCATGGTCAGCGCATGGTCAGCTCGTGGCACTCTGGGAGAGACCTTACTCAATCCCCTCTCATTTGCCCCACTTCACAGTAGAAGCATCAAGCAAGGTTCTAAAGACTGTTGACATATAGTGGAAGCCTTAGGAAGTGCAACATGACCCCATTTCCACTGTATCTTGGATAAGCAAAGAGTTGAAAACCTACAAACCTCAGATTTCCCACTTCCTGGTTGGATTTTTTCTCAGGTTTTTTACCTGCCATATGAGTTTTGTTACACTGACAGACATCATTCAAACAGTTTTAGAAACGTCAGAGTGTTTTCTATCCAAATCTACTAATAATATGCATATCCTAGGATCTGGGCCTGAGTAGCAGGCAGTTTACTCTGGGCACGCTTTTCATCCGGACGTGAAAATACTGCCCTCTACCCCAAAGAAGTTAAATCACAGTCATATACTCGTCTGTTAGGTTAACATCCTCACTAAGATCTTGGCCCATCCCTCATCAACTCCGCCAGGAGGAAACAGGAATGGACTCTCATTATTGATTTTCCCTCCAAAATAGCTGCCCAGCCTTGCTCCAAACAGCCTGTGACACGGAGGCAATTAACCCCTTCATTCATCAATGAGGTGGAGGGAATTTGCCAAACATATCATCATCTCTGGCTCCCTTAGTTGGAAGTGAAATAGAAGGGAGATGGAGAGATGGTAAAAAGAGGAAATATGGTAATGAAACAGAGAAGACATAGTAATGAGAGACAGGAGAGATGATAATTAAATAGAGGAGGGGTGGAGCGATAGTAATGAAGGAGAGGAGAGATGGAGAGATAGTAATGAAAGAGAGGAGAGATGGAGAGATAGTAATGACGGAGATGGAGATATGGTTAAAAGAGGAAATATGGTAATGAAACAGAGAAGTAATGAGAGAGAGGAGATATGATAATTAAATAGAGGAGGGATGGAGAGATAGTAATGAAGGAGAGGGAGATGGAGAGATAGCAATGAAGGAGATGGAGATGGAGAGATAGTAATGAAGGAGAGGGAGATGGAGAGATAGTAATGAAGGAGATGGAGAGAAAGTAATGAAGGAGATGGAGATGGAGAGATAGTAATGAAGGAGAGGGAGATGGAGAGATAGTAATGAAGGAGATGGAGATGGAGAGATAGTAATGAAGGAGAGGGAGATGGAAAGATAGTAATGAAGGAGCGGGAGATGGAGAGATAGTTACCAAAGAGATGGAGAGATAGTAATGAAAGAGAGGAAAGAGTTACAAAAGAGAGGAGAGATGGAGAGATAGCAATGAAAGAGAGGAGAGATGGAGAGATAGTTACGAAAGAGAGGAGAGATGGAGATATAGTTACAAAAGAGAGGAGAGATGGAGAGATAGTAATGAAAGAGAGGAGAGATGGAGATATAGTTACGAAAGAGATGGAGAGATAATAATGAATGAGAGGAGAGATGGAGAGATTTACTGTATGTATCTGTCTGTCTCTCTTTGTTTCTCCCTCTCTCTTTCCCTCACTCCCTCTCTCTTGCCCTCCCTCTCTCTCTTTCCCTCCCTCCCACTCCCTCTCTCTTGCCCTCCCTCCCTCTGTCTTTCCCTCACTCCCTCTCTCTTTCACTCACTCCCTCCCTCTCTCTTTCCCTTCCTCCCTCTCTCCCATCTCTGTCATAGATCCGTGTCATTCATCATTGCTTGGAGCCATCACTACAGTTAAACGTTATCTGTTAACAACGATTGGCATTACTTAAAAACCTTTACAGCGAGGACCAGAACCTTGACACCATGTTATGTTAATCATTGTTCTGTTAATCATATGGGAGGTTATCACACTACATAGTGTGTTAGGGAAGGAACTTGGCACACTCTGGTTGAATGAAAACAACATTGATTTCCTATGGACGGATGAATGCTTCCTGCTAGGCCACAGGCCAAGGATGAGTCCCTAATGGCACCATAATCCCTGTATAGTGTACTACCCTATGGACACTGGCCAAAAGTATAAAACTATATAGGTAATAGTGGGCCATTGGGAACACAACCCACAATTCAATTAAATTCAAGGGGCTTTATTAGCATGGGAAACATGTTATTATTGCCAAAACAAATGAGGTAGATAATAAACAAAAGTAAAATAAACTCTAAAAACTTAACGTTGTACTTACCAAAATTCCTAAATAATGACATTACAAATGTCATAATATTTCTATATAAAGTGTTGTAATAATGCGCAAACAGTTAAAGTAGAAAAGGGAAAATAAATAAACATAAATATGGGTTGTATTTACAATGGTGTTTGTTCTTCACTGGTTGACCTTTTCTTGTGGCATCAGGTCACAAATATTGCTGCTGTGATGTCACACTGTGATAGTTCACCCAGTAGATATGGGAGTTTATCAAAATTGGATTTGTTTTCAAATTATTTGTGGGTCTGTGTAATCTGTGGGAAATATGTGTCTCTAATGTGGTCATACATTTGGCAGGAGGTTAGGAAGTGCAGCTCAGTTTCCACCTCATTTTGTGGGCCGTGTGCACATAGCCTGTCTTCTCTTGAGAGACATGTCTGCTACTCTCTCTCTCTCAAGTCAAATAAAATCAAATTGTATTTGTCAGATCCACCGAATACAACAGGTGTAGACCTTGCCGTGAAATGCTTACATACACGCCAACAATGCATTTCAAGAAATAAAATTAAGAAAATATTTTCCAAGGAAAACTAAAGTAAAAAAACAAATACAAAGTAAAATGACGATAACAAGCTATGTACAGATAAAGAGGAAGGGGTGTCAATGTAAATGGACCGGGTCGCCATCTGATTAGATGTTCAGGAGTCTTATGGCTTGGGGGGATAGAAGCTCTTTAGAAGCCTCTTGGACCTAGACTTGACGCACCGGTACCACTTGTTGTGCCGCAGCAGAGAGAACAGTCTATGACTAGGGTGGCTGGAGACATTGACACTTTTTAGGGGGCCTTCCTCTGACATTACCTAATGGTGTGTGTGGAGAGAGGATGAAAGGGAAGCCCTAGCACAACATGTGGGGAATAAAGGGAAGCCCTAGCACAACATGTGGGGAAGAAAGGGAAGCCCTAACACAGCATGTGGGGAAGAAAGGGAAGCCCTAGCACAACATGTGGGGAAGAAAGGGAATTCCTAGCACAACATGTGGGGAAGAAAGGGAAGCGCTAGCACAACATGTGGGGAAGAAAGGGAAGCCCTAGCACAACATGGAGGGAAGAAAGGGAAGCCCTAACACAACATGGGGGGAAGAAAGGGAAGCCCTAGCACAACATGTGGGGAAGAAAGGGAAGCCCTAGCACAGCATGTGGGGAAGAAAGGGAAGCCCTAGCACAACATGTGGGGAAGAAAGGGAAGCCCTAGCACAACATGTGGGGAAGAAAGGGAAGCCCTAGCACAGCATGTGGGGAAGAAAGGGAAGCCCTAGCACAGCATGTGGGGAAGAAAGGGAAGCCCTAGCACAGAATGTGGGGAAGAAAGGGAAGCCCTAGCACAACATGTGGGGAAGAAAGGGAAGCCCTAACACAACATGTGGGGAAGAAAGGGAAGCCCTAACACAACATGGGGGGAAGAAAGGGAAGCCCTAACACAACATGGGGGGATGAAAGGGAAGCCCTAGCACAACATGTGGGGAAGAAAGGGAATCCCTAGCACAGCATGTGGGGAAGAAAGGGAAGCCCTAACACAACATGTGGGGAAGAAAGGGAAGCCCGAGCACAGAATGTGGGGAAGAAAGGGAAGCCCTAGCACAACATGTGGGGAAGAAAGGGAAGCCCTAACACAACATGTGGGGAAGAAAGGGAAGCCCTAACACAACATGTGGGGAAGAAAGGGAAGCCCGAGCACAGAATGTGGGGAAGAAAGGGAAGCCCTAGCCCAACATGTGGGGAAGAAAGGGAAGCCCTAACACAACATGTGGGGAAGAAAGGGAAGCCCTAGCCCAACATGTGGGGAAGAAAGGGAAGCCCGAGCACAGCATGTGGGAACACTGTAACGTTCACTATATCAGGAAGATTCATTTCCCTTCTCACTTTGAAAAACCCCATGAGCAGAGAAGGATCCATTAATCACACCATATACAACTGCCTTTCTCAAACACCATCTGCCAGATACTGTAGCTACGTGATAGTGAAGAAATACTCTGTCAAAACTAGACATTAAACGGCCAGTCTGCGATTGGTTCATCCCTTGCTTGTGGTTACATGACATTTCTCCAGCCCCATCCCTCAGCTGTTAACCAAAACAGTGGCAGGGTCCCTACTTCGCTGTTGTTTGAACTGCAGACTGCCCCTTTAAACAGCATGGCAATTATGCTAATCTATTATGTACACATTAAAAGTTTAAATAATAATATCTCACCATTCTACGGTGAGATCCTATTTGCAGGACAGAGTGTCCTGTGGTGATTGATAATATATTTTCCAGTACTCTTGTAAATAATGTTCAAGACAGTTTGGTTTTGAGTTTAGCTCGATCAAGAGTGAAATATGTCTGACTGATATTCACACTGTGTACAGAAAAATATTGAACACAAATACACTCACACATCCATGCAGGCACACGCACACACACACACACACACAGACACACACACACACACACACACACACACACACACACACACACACACACACACACACACACACACACACACACACACACACACACACACACACACACACACACACACACACACACACACACACACACACACACACACACACACCTCTGCCTCTTTTCCGGTATAGTTACCATGACAACTTATTGATACGTTTTAACAACCGCCTAATTTAAATAATGAAACTAGTTTTAATTGGCTTCTTTGTTTTTAGTTAATACATTAGGGAAGAGTGGGGTAAATG
Source organism: Salvelinus alpinus (assembly GCF_045679555.1). Lineage (NCBI taxonomy): Eukaryota > Metazoa > Chordata > Actinopteri > Salmoniformes > Salmonidae > Salvelinus > Salvelinus alpinus. The sequence goes on along the minus strand of NC_092111.1, from coordinate 44,584,640 downwards.
GAGCCATTTTTACATTCAGACTCTCTCCGTCAAGGGAAATATACACTTCAATCTAACAAAGATATTGACATATATTTCAAGATGTTGTGTTTCCCTGGACATAATCAGAATGAACGTAAACATAACATTTTTGAAAACATAACTTCTCCTAAAAAAAAGTTTATTCGCAAAACGTACCACTAGTTTGGGGTAAGTTGAGCCGTGGGCCAGGGTCAAATATCGGTACTGAATTAAATATTACCACTATCGGACCATTTAAAAAAAATGTTTCGCTTAAAATGACATACCCAAATTTAACTGCCTCTAGCTCAGGACCTGAAGCAAGGATATACATATTCTTGGTACCATTTGGAAGGAAACACTTTGTAGTTTGTGGAAATGTGAAATGAATGTAGGAGAATATAACACAATATATCTGGTAAAAGATAATACAAAGACAAAACCATGCATATATTTATTTTCATCATCAAAAAACAACCGTTCTTTTCAATTTTTTTGTACCATCATCTTTGAATTGCAAGAGAAAGGCCATAATGTATTATTCCAGGGCAGGCGCAATTTAGATTTAGGCCACTAGACGGCAGCAGTGTATGTGCAAAGTGTTAGACTGATCCAATGAACCATTGCATATATGTTCAAAATGTTGTATCAAGACTGCACAAATGTGCCTAATTGGTTTATTAATACATTTTCAAGTTCATAACTGTGCACTCTCCTCAAAACAATAGCATGGTATTATTTCACTGTAATAGCTACTGTAAATTGGACAGTGCAGTTAGATTAACAAGAATGTAAGCTTTCTGCCCATATCAGATATGTCTATGTCCTGGGAAATGTTCTTGTTACTCACAACGTCATGCTAATCACATTAGCCTTCGTTAGCTCAACCGTCCCACAGGGGACCCACCAATCTTGTAAGAGATGGGTGGAGCTAAAGCTTAAGAGGGTGTGACTGATGCAGAGTGGGTGGAGACAAAGAAGAGCTCAAAACATTCAAGGGATATTATCTCAATCTTGAGTTGAGAAGTTTATCAACATTCAAAGAAAAATTACTTTCACATTGTTCCTCAACTATAGTGCCGCATGACATAACATTTTATAGCTCTTGAGTCTCTACTTTTATCAGAGTAAAAAAAAATAAAAAATCAAATTTTGCTAAATTAGACCGATTTGAGCTGGTCAGTCACATATTAGCCCACTACAAAGATACACTTTCAGGTTTAAGACCTCATATTTAAACATATAGATGTATAAAAGTATCTACTTTGGATTAGACACAAGCATCATTAAAACCTCTATAACACAATAACTTTATTTGACTTTGTGAAAATCTGGTATTCCCCAGGTGCTCTCATTTGTTGACTTCTGTAACCGTAAAAGCCTTGGTTTCATGCATGTTAACATCAGAAGCTTACTCCCTAAGTGTGTTTTACTCACTGCTTTAGCACACTCTGCCAACCCTGATGTCCTTGCCGTGTCTGAATCCTGGCATAGGAAAACCACCAAATCCCTGAAATGTCCATCCCTAACTTAAAACAAATTCCGCCATGATAGAACTGCCAAAGGGGGCGGTGTTGCAATCTACTGCAGAGATAGCCAGCAGAGTTCTGTCCTACTATCCAAGTCTGTACCCAAACAATTTGAGCTTCTACTTCTAAAAATTCACCTTTCCAGAAACAAGTCTCTCACTGTTGCCGCTTGTTATAGACCTCCCCCTCAGCTCCCAGCTGTGCCCTCGACACCATATGTGAATTGATTGCCCCCCATCTATCTTCCTTATCTTACCTAATTTGCACTTACTGTATATAGACTTAAAAAAAAAAAAAAAATCTGCTGTATTATATGTTTTGTTATATGTTTTGTTTATTCCATGTGTAACTCTGTGTTGTTGTATGTGTCGCACTGCTTTGCTTTATCTTGGTCAGGTCGCAATTGTAAATGAGAAATTGTTCTCAACTAGCCTACCTGGTTAAATAAAGGTGAAATAAAACATTTGGCTAAACTAAACCATATTTGGCTAAACTTATCCATTATGCTCAACTTATCCCTTTATCCCTATCCCTTATCCCCTTATCCCACACACTATGAAACAGCCACTATGAAACACCCACTATGAAACACGAAATAAGGCGAAATAAAACATTTGGCTAAACTGAACCATATTTGGCTAAACTTATCCCTTTGGTTCAATTTACATATTTGGCTCAGCTTATCCATTTGGCTCAGCTTATCCCTTTGGCTCAGCTGACCCATTTGGCTCAACTTACCCATTTGGCTCAACTTATCCCTTTGGCTCAGCTTACCCCTTTGGCTCAACTTATCCCTTTGGCTCAGCTTATCCCTTTGGCTCAGCTTATCCCTTTGGCTCAACATATCCCTTTGGCTCAGCTTATCCCTTTGGCTCAGCTTATCCCTTTGGCTCAGCTTATCCCTTTGGCTCAGCTTATCCCTTTGGCTCAGCTTATCCCTTTGGCTCAGCTTATCCCTTTGGCTCAACTTATCCCTTTGGCTCAGCTTATCCCATTTGGCTCAACTTACCCATTTGGCTCAACTTACCCATTTGGCTCAGCTTACCCATTTGGCTCAACTTATCCCTTTGGCTCAGCTTATCCCTTTGGCTCAACTTACCCATTTGGCTCAACTTACCCATTTGGCTCAGCCTACCCATTTGGCTCAACTTATCCCTTTGGCTCAGCTTATCCCTTTGGCTCAACTTACCCATTTGGCTCAACTTACCCATTAGGCTCAGCTTATCCCTTTGGCTCAGCTTATCCCTTTGGCTCAGCTTACCCATTTGGCTCAACTTATCCCTTTGGCTCAGCTTATCCCTTTGGCTCAACTTACCCATTTGGCTCAACTTACCCATTTGGCTCAGCTTACCCATTTGGCTCAACTTATCACTTTGGCTCAGCTTATCACTTTGGCTCAGCTTATCCCTTTGGCTCAACTTACCCATTTGGCTCAGCTTATGCCTTTGGCTCAGCTTATCCCTTTGGCTCAGCTTACCCATTTGGCTCAACTTATCCCTTTGGCTCAGCTTACCCATTTGGCTCAACTTACCCATTTGGCTCAGCTTATCCCTTTGGCTCAGCTTATCCCTTTGGCTCAGTTTACCCATTTGGCTCAACTTATCCCTTTGGCTCAGCTTACCCATTTGGCTCAACTTACCCATTTGGCTCAGCTTATCCCTTTGGCTCAGCTTATCCCTTTGGCTCAGCTTATCCCTTTGGCTCAGCTTATCCCTTTGGCTCAGCTTATCCCTTTGGCTCAGCTTATCCCTTTGGCTCAGCTTATCCCTTTGGCTCAGCTTATCCCTTTGGCTCAACGTATCCCTCTGGCTCAGCTTACCCATTTGGCTCAACTTACCCATTTGGCTCAACTTACCCATTTGGCTCAGCTTACCCATTTGGCTCAACTTATCCCTTTGGCTCAGCTTATCCCTTTGGCTCAACTGACCCATTTGGCTCAACTTACCCATTTGGCTCAGCTTACCCATTTGGCTCAACTTATCCCTTTGGCTCAGCTTATCCCTTTGGCTCAACTTACCCATTTGGCTCAACTTACCCATTTGGCTCAGCTTATCCCTTTGGCTCAGCTTATCCCTTTGGCTCAGCTTACCCATTTGGCTAAACGTATCCCTTTGGCTCAGCTTATCCCTTTGGCTCAACTTACCCATTTGGCTCAGCTTACCCATTTGGCTCAACTTATCCCTTTGGCTCAGCTTATCCCTTTGGCTCAGCTTACCCATTTGGCTCAACTTATCCCTTTGGCTCAGCTTACCCATTTGGCTCAACTTACCCATTTGGCTCAGCTTACCCATTTGGCTCAACTTATCACTTTGGCTCAGCTTATCCCTTTGGCTCAACTTACCTATTTGGCTCAACTTACCCATTTGGCTCAGCTTATGCCTTTGGCTCAGCTTATCCCTTTGGCTCAGCTTACCCATTTGGCTCAACTTATCCCTTTGGCTCAGCTTACCCATTTGGCTCAACTTACCCATTTGGCTCAGCTTATCCCTTTGGCTCAGCTTATCCCTTTGGCTCAGTTTACCCATTTGGCTCAACTTATCCCTTTGGCTCAGCTTACCCATTTGGCTCAACTTACCCATTTGGCTCAGCTTATCCCTTTGGCTCAGCTTATCCCTTTGGCTCAGCTTATCCCTTTGGCTCAGCTTATCCCTTTGGCTCAGCTTATCCCTTTGGCTCAACGTATCCCTCTGGCTCAGCTTACCCATTTGGCTCAACTTACCCATTTGGCTCAACTTACCCATTTGGCTCAGCTTACCCATTTGGCTCAACTTATCCCTTTGGCTCAGCTTATCCCTTTGGCTCAACTGACCCATTTGGCTCAACTTACCCATTTGGCTCAGCTTACCCATTTGGCTCAACTTATCCCTTTGGCTCAGCTTATCCCTTTGGCTCAACTTACCCATTTGGCTCAACTTACCCATTTGGCTCAGCTTATCCCTTTGGCTCAGCTTATCCCTTTGGCTCAGCTTACCCATTTGGCTAAACGTATCCCTTTGGCTCAGCTTATCCCTTTGGCTCAACTTACCCATTTGGCTCAGCTTACCCATTTGGCTCAACTTATCCCTTTGGCTCAGCTTATCCCTTTGGCTCAGCTTACCCATTTGGCTCAACTTATCCCTTTGGCTCAGCTTACCCATTTGGCTCAACTTACCCATTTGGCTCAACTTACCCATTTGGCTCAGCTTACCCATTTGGCTCAACTTATCCCTTTGGCTCAGCTTATCCCTTTGGCTCAACTTACCCATTTGGCTCAACTTACCCATTTGGCTCAGCTTACCCATTTGGCTCAACTTATCCCTTTGGCTCAGCTTATCCCTTTGGCTCAACTTACCCATTTGGCTCAACTTACCCATTTGGCTCAGCTTATCCCTTTGGCTCAGCTTATCCCTTTGGCTCAGCTTACCCATTTGGCTCAACTTATCCCTTTGGCTCAGCTTATCCCTTTGGCTCAACTTACCCATTTGGCTCAACTTACCCATTTGGCTCAGCTTACCCATTTGGCTCAACTTATCCCTTTGGCTCAGCTTATCCCTTTGGCTCAACTTACCCATTTGGCTCAACTTACCCATTTGGCTCAACTTACCCATTTGGCTCAGCTTATCCCTTTGGCTCAGCTTATCCCTTTGGCTCAGCTTACCCATTTGGCTCAACTTATCCCTTTGGCTCAGCTTACCCATTTGGCTCAACTTACCCATTTGGCTCAGCTTATCCCTTTGGCTCAACTTATCTCTTTGGCCCAGCTTATCCCTTTGGCTCAGCTTATCCCTTTGGCTCAGCTTATCCCTTTGGCTCAGCTTATCCCTTTGGCTCAGCTTATCCCTTTGGCTCAGCTTATCCCTTTGGCTCAGCTTTTTCCTTTGGCTCAGCTTATCCCTTTGGCTCAACTTATCCCTTTGGCTCAGCTTACCCATTTGGCTCAACTTACCCATTTTGCTCAACTTACCTATTTGGCTCAGCTTACCCATTTGGCTCAACTTATCCCTTTGGCTCAGCTTATCCCTTTGGCTCAACTTACCCATTTGGCTCAACTTACCCATTTGGCTCAGCTTACCCATTTGGCTCAACTTATCCCTTTGGCTCAGCTTATCCCTTTGGCTCAACTTACCCATTTGGCTCAACTTACCCATTTGGCTCAGCTTATCCCTTTGGCTCAGCTTATCCCTTTGGCTCAGCTTACCCATTTGGCTCAACTTATCCCTTTGGCTCAGCTTATCCCTTTGGCTCAACTTACCCATTTGGCTCAGCTTACCCATTTGGCTCAACTTATCCCTTTGGCTCAGCTTATCCCTTTGGCTCAATTTACCCATTTGGCTCAACTTACCCATTTGGCTCAGCTTATCCCTTTGGCTCAACTTATCCCTTTGGCTCAGCTTATCCCTTTGGCTCAGCTTATCCCTTTGGCTCAGCTTATCCCTTTGGCTCAGCTTATCCCTTTGGCTCAGCTTATCCCTTTGGCTCAGTTTATCCCTTTGGCTCAGCTTACCCATTTGGCTCAGCTTATCCCTTTGGCTCAGCTTATCCCTTTGGCTCAGCTTATCCCTTTGGCTCAGTTTATCCCTTTGGCTCAGCTTATCCCTTTGGCTCAGCTTATCCCTTTGGCTCAGCTTACTCATTTGGCTCAACTTATCCCTTTGGCTCAGCTTACCCATTTGGCTCAACTTATCCCTTTGGCTCAGCTTACCCATTTGGCTCAACTTACCCCTTTGGCTCAGCTTACCCATTTGGCTCAACTTACCCCTTTGGCTCTGCTTATCCCTTTGGCTCAGCTTATCCCTTTGGCTCAGCTTATCCCTTTGGCTCAGCTTATCCCTTTGGCTCAGCTTACCCATTTGGCTCAACTTATCCCTTTGGCTCAGCTTACCCATTTGGCTCAACTTACCCTTTTGGCTCAGCTTATCCCTTTGGCTCAGCTTATCCCTTTGGCTCAACTTATCCCTTTGGCTCAGCTTACCCATTTGGCTCAACTTATTCCATTTGGCTCAACTTATCCCTTTGGCTCAGCTTACCCATTTGGCTCAACTTATCCCTTTGGCTCAGTTTACCCATTTGGCTCAACTTATCCCTTTGGCTCAGCTTACCCATTTGGCTCAACTTACCCTTTTGGCTCAGCTTATCCCTTTGGCTCAGCTTATCCCTTTGGCTCAACTTATCCCTTTGGCTCAGCTTACCCATTTGGCTCAACTTATCCCATTTGGCTCAACTTATCCCTTTGGCTCAGCTTACCCATTTGGCTCAACTTATCCCTTTGGCTCAGTTTACCCATTTGGCTCAACTTATCCCTTTGGCTCAGCTTACCCATTTGGCTCAACTTACCCCTTTGGCTCTGCTTATCCCTTTGGCTCAGCTTATCCCTTTGGCTCAGCTTACCCATTTGGCTCAACTTATCCCATTTGGCTCAGCTTATCCCTTTGGCTCAGCTTATCCCTTTGGCTCAGCTTACCCATTTGGCTCAACTTATCCCTTTGGCTCAGCTTACCCATTTGGCTCAACTTACCCCTTTGGCTCAGCTTATCCCCTTGGCTCAGCTTATCCCTTTGGCTCAACTTATCCCTTTGGCTCAGCTTTTTCCCATTTGGCTCAAATTATCCCTTTGGCTCAACTTATCCCTTTGGCTCAGCTTATCCCTTTGGCTCAACTTATCCCTTTGGCTCAACTTATCCCTTTGGCTCAGCTTACCCATTTGGCTCAACTTATCCCATTTGGCTCAGCTTACCCCTTTGGCTCAGCTTATCCCATTTGGCTCAACTTATCCCATTTGGCTTAGCTTATCTCAAAGCAAAATATATCAGCAACGGTTTTCTTTTTATTTCATTATCTGTTATAAAAAACACCAAACAGACACTGAAATATGTGAAACACATATGAAACACCCGCTGTGAAACGCCCGCTGTGAAACGCCCGCTGTGAAACAGCCGCTGTGAAACAGCCACTATGAAACACCCAGTTTAAAACAAATTATGAAACACACACTATGAAATTCCAGCCATAAGTTCCATGATATTTTGATACATGTTGTGCATTGATTGTTCTCTCTCTTTTTATTATTATTCCAACTCGTTTTTGTACATAGAACCAATGCTGTGCACCCATGGACATGCTGTTCCCTGTGAAAGGATATAAGGTTAAACTTAAAATGTATGAACAGTGACTGTACGGGTCAGATTTGGCAGAGCACAGCTTGGTCCAGCAGTCTACCCCACTCTCCATTCCTGCCCTCATCCCTCCATCCCTCCCTCGCTCCATACAGCCATCCCTTCCTCCTTGACTCCATCCCGCTGTCCATCTCCTATTCCATCTCTCCTTCCTCTTCAGCCATTTCAACAGCCTCTGGAAGCTGTAGATAGACTGGATCACTTCAGCCAGAAGCCATTCAGAGAGAATTAAAGAATGAGAGAGAGAGAGAGAGAGAGAGAGAGAGAGAGAGAGAGAGAGAGAGAGAGAGAGAGAGAGAGAGAGAGAGAGAGAGAGAGAGAGAATATTATAATAATATGAATAATATTTCTCTCCCCACTTCCTTTGTCATGGTCCTTGTACATGCCAGCATCAGCCAAAACATGGAGGTGGGTAGTACGAGCCCTGGCATACGAGCCCTGGCAGCTTCCCTCGCCTCGTGTTTCATTAAAAGATAAGGGTCTACTACACATAGTGTGTGGAGAGAGAACCGTGTCCCTGCATTAAGAGAGGTATCCTCAGCCAGTGAGTCAGCCAGTTAGCCAGCCAGCCAGCCAGTCAGTTAGCCAGTTAGCCAGCCAGTTAGCCAGCCAGCCAGTTAGCCAGCCAGCCAGCCAGTCAGTCAGTTAGCCAGCCAGCCAGTCAGTTAGCCAGTGTTGCTTCCACCAGCCAGCCAGCCAGTGTTGCTTCCACCAGCCAGCCAGTGTTGCTTCCACCAGCCAGCCAGCCAGTGCTGCTTCCACCAGCCAGCCAGTCAGTTCAATTTAATTTAATTTAATTTCTTATGCAAAATCCTATTTTCCCATACACCTAAACTTAACCCTAACCCTTAACCTAACCTTAACCTGCATCCTAACCTTAACACTAATCTCTTAACCCTAAAAACTCAACCTAACTCTAACCCCTAACCCTAAATCTAACTCTAAATATAACCCTAAATCTAACTCTAAATCTAACCCTAACCCCAAAGCTAACCCCTGAACTAAAAAAGTATGTTTCCTTGTTGAGACCGGTGAAATGTCGCAACTTGTCCAAATTGTACTTGTTTTACTATCCTTCTGGTCTCCACACACACAACCTGGAGGTTTGACCAGTTAGGGTGAAGACGTCATATCAGAGATAGAGACAGACAGAGAGAGAAACAGACAGAGAGAGACGGACAGAGACAGACAAAGATAGAAACAGAGCACCTGAAAGAGCTACCTCTCAGAACACATGACAGAACTACCTCTCAGAACACTTGACAGAGTTACCTCTCAGAGCACCTGACCATCGGCTATGGAACCCTGACCTGTCCACCGGACGTGCTACCTGTCCCAGACCTGCTGTTTTCAACTCTCTAGAGACCGCAGGAGCGGTAGAGATACTCTTAATGATCGGCTATGAAAAGCCAACTGACATTTACTCCTGATTATTATTTGACCATGCTGGTCATTTATGAACATTTGAACATCTTGGCCATGTTCTGTTATAATCTCCACCCGGCACAGCCAGAAGAGGACTGGCCACCCCTCATAGCCTGGTTCCTCTCTAGGTTTCTTCCTAGGTTTTGGCCTTTCTAGGGAGTTTTTCCTAGCCGCCGTGCTTCTACACCTGCTTTGCTTGCTGTTTGGGGTTTTAGGCTGGGTTTCTGTACAGCACTTCGAGATATTAGCTGATGTACGAAGGGCTATATAAATACATTTGATTGATTGATTGGATGATTTGGTTCTCTCAGAGGTAGCTCTGTCAGGTGTAGGCTAGGAAAAACTCCCTAGAAATCACCTACACAGCTACACTACAACCAGACTACAACCAGACTACAACCAGACTACAACCAGACTACAACCAGACTACAACCAGACTACAACCAGACTACAACCAGACTACAACCAGACTACAACCAGATGTTCAAGTCAGCAGAAACCAACACTTTACAACCAAACCATTCATAAAAAAGACTTCAATCACCCTCATATTCCAACCCTCTACATCTGTGTTCCCATCAAAGAGATACAAGGAGATCGAGGCGTCACCCGTACCTCGTCTCTGAGATGGGATATGAATGGAATAAGATTCTACCAGACAGATATAATTCTTGCAGCACAGCCAGGCCTCCTCTGGACTCGTGTGAGTTCTCATCTCTCGGTGTGATTAAATGGGAGAAGATAACATCTGATTTGTCAATTTATCAAAGTGTTAGATTTCTGAGGAGCCGGATAATATAAATCACGTGTTGGGCAAATCGGCGTAGGTTCACATAAAGCAAAAAAAAAAAGACATGCATTACAGATCAGCCCTGTGGTGGAAGCTAAGCCAGGCTCCAAATGGATGGAGTCTGAGAATAGGAAGACGGAAAGAGTGAGAGAGAGAGAGAAAGAGAGAAAGACAGAGAGAAACAGAGAGAGATAGAGGGAGAGAGAGAGAGAGGGAGAGACAGAGAGAGAGAAACAGAGAGAAACAGAGAGAAAGAGAGAGAAAGAGAGAGAGAGAGAGAGAGAGAGAGAGAGAGAGAGAGAGAGAGAGAGAAGTCGGGGTGTCACGGATCTCGCCGGAACTTTCATTACACCTGTCCCCTATTCCCTCTGATTAGTACATGTATAAGTGAACCCTTTGGTTTCCGTTATTGTTACTATTTCTGTTGGTTCGTGTGAGAACCTGTGCTGTGTGTTTTGGCCTTCGCGCCCTTGTGGATTGCACAGATGATTACGGGTGTCGTCCCGTGTGTTAATCATTGTGTGTTATTTATTCAAGGTACTTCTAGCTCTTGATGTTTGTGTTTCAACCCTGTGTTTTGTATACGTGTTTGTTTTGGTCTTTGTCCCAGTGCCTTTACACGGAACGCCGTAATTTAGGTGTAATAAAAAACCTTATTATGCATTCCTGCGCCGGTCTCCCGATCCTTCATGCCAACGTGACAAGTAGATGACAAGTAGGATATTGATTGATAAAAACATTTACTCGGAGAATCGAACCAGAACTCGATGAATGGTTTCCGAGTTGCAAAAGCAATTTGAGATACATCATTTTTGTTTTACCAAAGTTTTGGAAACCAGTTGCAGCAACTCAGGAGATTGGCTTGTAAAAAAGTGAATTGTAATCAATCGGCACATTTACTCACTGAACGTGTCAGGTACAAAACACCAGTCCCACAGTACTAGTGCAGTTACAGTGCTTTTTGAGGGGGGAATTAGTCGGAGTCTGTGTTAGCAGTTGGCAGCCATTTTGTCTCAGCCTCCTTTGTTGTTTAATTTATTTTACAACCGGCGGTCAGTGTTCTATCAGCCATTAGAAGGCCAGCTTCCCCAGGCGCAACACAATACAGCACTGGCCTCCAGGCCTCGATAAATGAACACTCCACACCAGTTACTATGACGAATGGGAATTTCACAATGTAAGCAACGCCAGGTAGGAGGACAAGAAAGTGCTGCCGGTGGCAGAATGGAAACTGACGCCTATATGAACAGTTTGACAGAGTATTTTATTTCTTCTTCTTGTACTTGGTAGAACTGTGTTCGGTGGACTTAAAAGAGGGACCTGGAAGTAAAGGGGTTCCATTCATTTGGGGAGTCTGTCCAAAAAAACTGCCTGGTCATCTCTCCCTGGCCCCATTGGGATCAGACGGTCAATAAAGGCTATCAGTGTTACCGTGGAGGGAGACCCTGGTCTATCATCAGTATAGACGACAGGTCTGTTGAGCAGACAGGCCTATCGAACCCGGGAACATTACAGGTACCTTATTATCATTAGGGAGGCCGTGTAGGCAGCATACTGGGGATAGGTTTGATGGAGGGAGAGGAAAGTGTGTGAGAGACAGATATAGATAGGGAGAGAGAGAGAGATGGGTAAAAGACAAGAGTGCATTAAAGGAAGAGAGATAAGGGAGAGAAATTGGAGAGAGAGAGATAAATGGGAGGCTGGGAAGGAGAGAGAGAGAGAGAGAGAGACAGAGAGACAGAGAGACAGAGAGAGAGAGAGAGAGAGAGAGAGAGACAGACAGACAGAGACAGAGACAGAGACAGAGACAGAGATAAATTGGAAAAGGGAGGGAAGGTATTAGAGTGGTTTAATCACAATCATCCCAGTTGGATAATAAGAGATGGGGGAAATAAGGGAAAGAGAGAGCTATGGAATATAAATAGACAGAGAGAGACTAATGGTTCTAATTTTAGTATTCAACCCATTTCACTGAGAATCCTGGGCAATCAATTAAAAAGAACTTTTAGCCCTCGCTTCAATTACTCTCAAATGTGATTATTCTCTGACTCTCTCTCTCCCGGCCAATACCTAACTGAGTCTGCCTAACAAATGGCAATATATCCCATAGGGCCCAGGTCAACAGTAGTGCACTACATAGGGGATAGGGAGCAATTTGGGACGCCAGATCTCTCTCTCATGGCAGCTTAGCTATTCCCCACTTCCTGGAAACAGACATAATAGTAGTATTTAGTCGAGGTAGAGAAGAGGAACATATATAATATTAATATATTAGTCGAGGTAGAGAAGAGACACATATATATATTAATATATTAGTGGAGGTAGAGAAGAGAAACATATATTGTATTAATATATTAGTCGAGGTAGAGAAGAGAAACATATATAATATTAATATATTAGTTGAGGTAGAGAAGAGAAACATATATTATTAATATATTAGTCTAGTTAGAGAAGAGAAACATATATAATATTAATATATTAGTTGAGGTAGAGTAGAGAAACATATTAATATATTAGTCGAGGTAGAGAAGAGAAACATATATTGTATTAATATATTAGTCAAGGTAGAGAAGAGAAAAATATATAATATTAATATATTAGCGGAGGTAGAGAAGAGAAACATATATATTATTAATATATTAGTCGAGCTAGAGAAGAGAAACATATATAATATTAATATATTAGTTGAGGTAGAGAAAATAAATATATATTGTATTAATATATTAGTCGAGGTAGAGAAGAGAAACATATATTGTATTAATATATTAGTTGAGGTAGAGTAGAGAAACATATTAATATATTAGTCGAGGTAGAGAAGAGAAACATATATTGTATTAATATATTAGTCAAGGTAGAGAAGAGAAACATATATAATATTAATATATTAGCGGAGGTAGAGAAGAGAAACATATATATTATTAATATATTAGTTGAGGTAGAGAAAATAAATATATATTGTATTAATATATTAGTCAAGGTAGAGAAGAGAAACATATATAATATTAATATATTAGTCGAGGTAGAGAAGAGAAATTTATATAATATTAATATATTAGTTGAGGTAGAGAAGAGAAACATATATAATATTAATTTATTCGTTGAGGTAGAGAAGAGAAACATATATATTATTAATATATTAGTGGAGGTAGAGAAGAGAAACATATATTATTAATATATTAGTCGAGGTAGAGAAGAGACACATATATATTATTAATATATTAGTTGAGGTAGAGAAGAGAAACATATATAATATTAATTTATTCGTTGAGGTAGAGAAGAGAAACATATTTATTATTAATATATTAGTCGAGGTAGAGAAGAGAAACATATATAATATTCATATATTAGTTGAGGTAGAGAAGAGAAACATATATTATTAATATATTAGTCGAGGTAGAGAAGAGAAACATATATAATATTAATATATTAGTCGAGGTAGAGAAGAGGAACATATATAATATTCATATATTAGTTGAGGTAGAGAAGAGAAACATATATTATTAATATATTAGTCGAGGTAGAGAAGAGAAACATATATAATATTAATATATTAGTCGAGGTAGAGAAGAGAAACATATACAATATTAATATATTAGTTGAGGTAGAGAAGAGAAACATATATTAATATTAGTATATTAGTTGAGGTAGAGGAGAGAAACATATATAATATTAGTATATTAGTTGAGGTAGAGTAGAGAAACATATATAATATTAAAATATTAGTGGAGGTAGAGAAGAGAAACATATATTGTATTAATATATTAGTGGAGGTATAGAAGAGAAACATATTAATATATTAGTGGAGGTAGAGAAGAGAAACATAGATAATATTAATATATTAGTGGAGGTAGAGAAGAGAAACATATAAAATATTAATATATTAGTGGAGGTAGAGAAGAGAAACATATATAATATTAATATATTAGTGGAGGTAGAGAAGAGAAACATATATAATATTAATATATTAGTGGAGGTAGAGAAGAGAAACATATATAATATTAATATATTAGTGGAGGTAGAGAAGGGAAACATATATAATATTAATATATTAGTGGAGGTAGAGGAGAGAAACATATTAATATATTAGTGGAGGTAGAGAAGAGAAACATAGATAATAGTAATATATTAGTGGAGGTAGAGAAGAGAAACATATATAATATTAATATATCAGTGGAGGTAGAGGAGAGAAACATATATAATATTAATATATTAGTGGAGGTAGAGGAGAGAAACATATATAATATTAATATATTAGTGGAGGTAGAGGAGAGAAACAAATTAATATATTCACCGTGTCTCACCGTGTCTCACCGTGCGCTTGTTCGTGGTTTAGTTCTCATGTATGTATGTCCTTGGTATACACTGAGTGTACAAAACATTAGGAGCACCTGCTCTTTCTTTGACAGACTGATCAGGTGAATCCAGGTGAAAGCTGTGATCCTTATTGATGTCACCTGTTAAATCCAGTCAGTGTAGATGAAGAAGGGGAGGAGACAGGTTAAAGAAGGATTTTTAAGCCTTGAGACAATTGAGACATGGATTGTGTACGTGTGTCATTCAGAGGGTGAATGGGCAAGACAAAATATTTAAGTACCTTTGAACGGGGTATGGTAGTAGGTGCCAGTCACACAGGTTTGAGTGTGTGTGAGTGTGTGTGTGTGTGTGTGTGTGTGTGTGTGTGTGTGTGTGTGTGTGTGTGTGTGTGTGTGTGTGTGTGTGTGTGTGTGTGTGTGTGTGTGTGTGTGTGTGTGTGTGTGTGTGTGTGTGTGTGTGTGTGTGTGTGTGTGTGTGTGTTTACTTTGCAGACATCATCTGGGCTTTCAAAGAAACTCCCAGTAATTAAAAACAGGTGTACAGGGTTTCATTGGCTAGTTAATTAAAACACACCTGCTACGGACCGAAGGGATGGGGGATGAAAGTCAATTACTATTGCAGCTTCACTCTCCTTCCCCCTAACGGCGGCTTCACTCTCCTTCCCCCTAACGGCAGCTTCCCTCTCCTTCCTCCAAACAGCAGCTTCACTCTCCTTCCTCCAAACAGCAGCTTCACTCTCCTTCCTCCAAACAGCAGCTTCACTCTCCTTCCTCCAAACAGCAGCTTCACTCTCCTTCCCCCAAACAGCAGCTTCACTCTCCTTCCTCCAAAAGGCAGCTTCACTCTCCTTCCCCCAAACAGCATCTTCACTCTCCTTCCTCCAAAAGGCAGCTTCACTCTCCTTCCCCCAAACAGCAGCTTCACTCTCCTTCCTCCAAACAGCAGCTTCACTCTCCTTCCTCAAAACAGCAGCTTCACTCGCCTTCCCCCTACTGGCAGCTTCACTCTCCTTCCCCCTAACAGCAGCTTCACTCTCCTTCCTCCAAACAGCAGCTTCACTCTCCTTCCCCCAATCGGCAGCTTCACTCTCCTTCCTCCAAACAGCAGCTGCACTCTCCTTCCCCCAATCAGCAGCTTCACTCTCCTTCCTCCAAACAGCAGCTTCACTCTCCTTCCCCCAAACAGCAGCTTCACTCTC
Source organism: Salvelinus alpinus (assembly GCF_045679555.1). NCBI lineage: Eukaryota > Metazoa > Chordata > Actinopteri > Salmoniformes > Salmonidae > Salvelinus > Salvelinus alpinus. The sequence continues at coordinate 44,569,232 of NC_092111.1, read as the reverse complement.
CTTCCCCCAAACAGCAGCTTCACTCTCCTTCCCCCTAACAGCAGCTTCACTCTCCTTCCCCCTAACGGCAGCTTCACTCTCCTTCCTCCAAACAGCAGCTTCCCTCTCCTTCCCCCAAACAGCAGCTTCACTCTCCTTCCCCCAAACGGCAGCTTCACTCTCCTTCCTCCAAACAGCAGCTTCACTCTCCTTCCCCCAAACAGCAGCTTCACTCTCCTTCCCCCAAACAGCAGCTTCCCTCTCTTTCGTCGGAACGGCAGCTTCCCTCTCCTTCCTCTGAACGGCAGCCTCACTCTCCTTCCCCCGAACAGCAGTTTCACTCTCCTTCCCCCAAACAGCAGCTTCACTCTCCTTCCCCCAAACGGCAGCTTCACTCTCCTTCCTCAAAACAGCAGCTTCACTCTCCTTCCTCAAAACAGCAGCTTATCTCTCCTTCCCCCTAACGGCAGCTTCACTCTCCTTCCTACAAACAGCAGCTTCACTCTCCTTCCCCCAAACAGCAGCTTCACTCTCCTTCCCCCTAACGGCAGCTTCACTCTCCTTCCCCCAAACAGCAGCTTCACTCTCCTTCCCCCAAACAGCAGCTTCACTCTCCTTCCCCCAAACAGCAGCTTCACTCTCCTTCCCCCAAACAGCAGCTTCCCTCTCCTTCCTCGGAACGGCAGCTTCCCTCTCCTTCCTCCAAACAGCAGCTTCACTCTCCTTCCCCCAAACAGCAGCTTCACTCTCCTTCCCCCAAACAGCAGCTTCACTCTCATTCCCCCAAACAGCAGCTTCACTCTCCTTCCCCCAATCGGCAGCTTCACTCTCCTTCCTCCAAACAGCAGCTTCACTCTCCACCCCCAATCAGCAGCTTCACTCTCCTTCCTCCAAACAGCAGCTTCACTCTCCTTCCCCCAAACAGCAGCTTCACTCTCCTTCCCCCAAACAGCAGCTTCACTCTCCTTCCCCCAAACAGCAGCTTCCCTCTCCTTCTCCCAAACAGCAGCTTCACTCTCCTTCCCCCAAACAGCAGCGTCACTCTCCTTCCCCCAAACAGCAGCTTCACTCTCCTTCCCCCAAACAGCAGCTTCACTCTCCTTCCCCCAAACAGCAGCTTCCCTCTCCTTCCTCGGAACGGCAGCTTCCCTCTCCTTCCTCGGAACGGCAGCTTCCCTCTCCTTCCTCTGAACGGCAGCTTCACTCTCCTTCCCCCTAACAGCAGCTTCACTCTCCTTCCTCCAAACAGCAGCTTCACTCGCCTTCCCCCTACTGGCAGCTTCACTCTCCTTCCCCCTAACAGCAGCTTCACTCTCCTTCCTCCAAACAGCAGCTTCACTCTCCTTCCCCCAATCGGCAGCTTCACTCTCCTTCCTCCAAACAGCAGCTGCACTCTCCTTCCCCCAATCAGCAGCTTCACTCTCCTTCCTCCAAACAGCAGCTTCACTCTCCTTCCCCCAAACAGCAGCTTCACTCTCCTTCCCCCAAACAGCAGCTTCACTCTCCTTCCCCCTAACAGCAGCTTCACTCTCCTTCCCCCTAACGGCAGCTTCACTCTCCTTCCTCCAAACAGCAGCTTCCCTCTCCTTCCCCCAAACAGCAGCTTCACTCTCCTTCCCCCAAACGGCAGCTTCACTCTCCTTCCTCCAAACAGCAGCTTCACTCTCCTTCCCCCAAACAGCAGCTTCACTCTCCTTCCCCCAAACAGCAGCTTCCCTCTCTTTCGTCGGAACGGCAGCTTCCCTCTCCTTCCTCTGAACGGCAGCCTCACTCTCCTTCCCCCGAACAGCAGTTTCACTCTCCTTCCCCCAAACAGCAGCTTCACTCTCCTTCCCCCAAACGGCAGCTTCACTCTCCTTCCTCAAAACAGCAGCTTCACTCTCCTTCCTCAAAACAGCAGCTTATCTCTCCTTCCCCCTAACGGCAGCTTCACTCTCCTTCCTACAAACAGCAGCTTCACTCTCCTTCCCCCAAACAGCAGCTTCACTCTCCTTCCCCCTAACGGCAGCTTCACTCTCCTTCCCCCAAACAGCAGCTTCACTCTCCTTCCCCCAAACAGCAGCTTCACTCTCCTTCCCCCAAACAGCAGCTTCACTCTCCTTCCCCCAAACAGCAGCTTCCCTCTCCTTCCTCGGAACGGCAGCTTCCCTCTCCTTCCTCCAAACAGCAGCTTCACTCTCCTTCCCCCAAACAGCAGCTTCACTCTCCTTCCCCCAAACAGCAGCTTCACTCTCATTCCCCCAAACAGCAGCTTCACTCTCCTTCCCCCAATCGGCAGCTTCACTCTCCTTCCTCCAAACAGCAGCTTCACTCTCCACCCCCAATCAGCAGCTTCACTCTCCTTCCTCCAAACAGCAGCTTCACTCTCCTTCCCCCAAACAGCAGCTTCACTCTCCTTCCCCCAAACAGCAGCTTCACTCTCCTTCCCCCAAACAGCAGCTTCCCTCTCCTTCTCCCAAACAGCAGCTTCACTCTCCTTCCCCCAAACAGCAGCGTCACTCTCCTTCCCCCAAACAGCAGCTTCACTCTCCTTCCCCCAAACAGCAGCTTCACTCTCCTTCCCCCAAACAGCAGCTTCCCTCTCCTTCCTCGGAACGGCAGCTTCCCTCTCCTTCCTCGGAACGGCAGCTTCCCTCTCCTTCCTCTGAACGGCAGCTTCACTCTCCTTCCCCCTAACAGCAGCTTCACTCTCCTTCCTCCAAACAGCAGCTTCACTCTCCTACCCCCAAACAGCAGCTTCACTCTCCTTCCCCCAAACAGCAGCTTCACTCTCCTTCCCCCAAACAGCAGCTTCACTCTCCTTCCCCCAAACAGCAGCTTCACTCTCCTTCCTCCAAACAGCAGCTTCAATCTCCTTCCCCCAAACAGCAGCTTCACTCTCCTTCCCCCAAACAGCAGCTTCCCTCTCCTTCCCCCAAACAGCAGCTTCACTCTCCTTCCCCCAAACGGCAGCTTCACTCTCCTTCCTCCAAACAGCAGCTTCACTCTCCTTCCCCCAAACAGCAGCTTCACTCTCCTTCCCCCAAACAGCAGCTTCCCTCTCTTTCGTCGGAACGGCAGCTTCCCTCTCCTTCCTCTGAACGGCAGCCTCACTCTCCTTCCCCCGAACAGCAGTTTCACTCTCCTTCCCCCAAACAGCAGCTTCACTCTCCTTCCCCCAAACGGCAGCTTCACTCTCCTTCCTCAAAACAGCAGCTTCACTCTCCTTCCTCAAAACAGCAGCTTATCTCTCCTTCCCCCTAACGGCAGCTTCACTCTCCTTCCTACAAACAGCAGCTTCACTCTCCTTCCCCCAAACAGCAGCTTCACTCTCCTTCCCCCTAACGGCAGCTTCACTCTCCTTCCCCCAAACAGCAGCTTCACTCTCCTTCCCCCAAACAGCAGCTTCACTCTCCTTCCCCCAAACAGCAGCTTCACTCTCCTTCCCCCAAACAGCAGCTTCCCTCTCCTTCCTCGGAACGGCAGCTTCCCTCTCCTTCCTCCAAACAGCAGCTTCACTCTCCTTCCCCCAAACAGCAGCTTCACTCTCCTTCCCCCAAACAGCAGCTTCACTCTCATTCCCCCAAACAGCAGCTTCACTCTCCTTCCCCCAATCGGCAGCTTCACTCTCCTTCCTCCAAACAGCAGCTTCACTCTCCACCCCCAATCAGCAGCTTCACTCTCCTTCCTCCAAACAGCAGCTTCACTCTCCTTCCCCCAAACAGCAGCTTCACTCTCCTTCCCCCAAACAGCAGCTTCACTCTCCTTCCCCCAAACAGCAGCTTCCCTCTCCTTCTCCCAAACAGCAGCTTCACTCTCCTTCCCCCAAACAGCAGCGTCACTCTCCTTCCCCCAAACAGCAGCTTCACTCTCCTTCCCCCAAACAGCAGCTTCACTCTCCTTCCCCCAAACAGCAGCTTCCCTCTCCTTCCTCGGAACGGCAGCTTCCCTCTCCTTCCTCGGAACGGCAGCTTCCCTCTCCTTCCTCTGAACGGCAGCTTCACTCTCCTTCCCCCTAACAGCAGCTTCACTCTCCTTCCCCCTAACAGCAGCTTCACTCTCCTTCCTCCAAACAGCAGCTTCACTCGCCTTCCCCCTACTGGCAGCTTCACTCTCCTTCCCCCTAACAGCAGCTTCACTCTCCTTCCTCCAAACAGCAGCTTCACTCTCCTTCCCCCAATCGGCAGCTTCACTCTCCTTCCTCCAAACAGCAGCTGCACTCTCCTTCCCCCAATCAGCAGCTTCACTCTCCTTCCTCCAAACAGCAGCTTCACTCTCCTTCCCCCAAACAGCAGCTTCACTCTCCTTCCCCCAAACAGCAGCTTCACTCTCCTTCCCCCTAACAGCAGCTTCACTCTCCTTCCCCCTAACGGCAGCTTCACTCTCCTTCCTCCAAACAGCAGCTTCCCTCTCCTTCCCCCAAACAGCAGCTTCACTCTCCTTCCCCCAAACGGCAGCTTCACTCTCCTTCCTCCAAACAGCAGCTTCACTCTCCTTCCCCCAAACAGCAGCTTCACTCTCCTTCCCCCAAACAGCAGCTTCCCTCTCTTTCGTCGGAACGGCAGCTTCCCTCTCCTTCCTCTGAACGGCAGCCTCACTCTCCTTCCCCCGAACAGCAGTTTCACTCTCCTTCCCCCAAACAGCAGCTTCACTCTCCTTCCCCCAAACGGCAGCTTCACTCTCCTTCCTCAAAACAGCAGCTTCACTCTCCTTCCTCAAAACAGCAGCTTATCTCTCCTTCCCCCAAACAGCAGCTTCACTCTCCTTCCCCCAAACAGCAGCTTCACTCTCCTTCCCCCAAACAGCAGCTTCACTCTCCTTCCCCCAAACAGCAGCTTCCCTCTCCTTCCTCGGAACGGCAGCTTCCCTCTCCTTCCTCCAAACAGCAGCTTCACTCTCCTTCCCCCAAACAGCAGCTTCACTCTCCTTCCCCCAAACAGCAGCTTCACTCTCATTCCCCCAAACAGCAGCTTCACTCTCCTTCCCCCAATCGGCAGCTTCACTCTCCTTCCTCCAAACAGCAGCTTCACTCTCCACCCCCAATCAGCAGCTTCACTCTCCTTCCTCCAAACAGCAGCTTCACTCTCCTTCCCCCAAACAGCAGCTTCACTCTCCTTCCCCCAAACAGCAGCTTCACTCTCCTTCCCCCAAACAGCAGCTTCCCTCTCCTTCTCCCAAACAGCAGCTTCACTCTCCTTCCCCCAAACAGCAGCGTCACTCTCCTTCCCCCAAACAGCAGCTTCACTCTCCTTCCCCCAAACAGCAGCTTCACTCTCCTTCCCCCAAACAGCAGCTTCCCTCTCCTTCCTCGGAACGGCAGCTTCCCTCTCCTTCCTCGGAACGGCAGCTTCCCTCTCCTTCCTCTGAACGGCAGCTTCACTCTCCTTCCCCCTAACAGCAGCTTCACTCTCCTTCCTCCAAACAGCAGCTTCACTCTCCTACCCCCAAACAGCAGCTTCACTCTCCTTCCCCCAAACAGCAGCTTCACTCTCCTTCCCCCAAACAGCAGCTTCACTCTCCTTCCCCCAAACAGCAGCTTCACTCTCCTTCCTCCAAACAGCAGCTTCAATCTCCTTCCCCCAAACAGCAGCTTCACTCTCCTTCCCCCAAACAGCAGCTTCCCTCTCCTTCCCCCAAAAGGCAGCTTCACTCTCCTTCCCCCAAACAGCAGATTCACTCTCCTTCCCCCAAACAGCAGCTTCACTCTCCTTCCCCCAAACAGCAGCTTCACTCTCCTTGCCCCTAACGGCAGCTTCCCTCTCCTTCCTCCAAACAGCAGCTTCACTCTCCTTCCTCCAAACAGCAGCTTCACTCTCCTTCCTCCAAACAGCAGCTTCACTCTCCTTCCTCCAAACAGCAGCTTCACTCTCCTTCCCCCAAACAGCAACTTCACTCTCCTTCCTCCAAAAGGCAGCTTCACTCTCCTTCCCCCAAACAGCATCTTCACTCTCCTTCCTCCAAAAGGCAGCTTCACTCTCCTTCCCCCAAACAGCAGCTTCACTCTCCTTCCTCCAAACAGCAGCTTCACTCTCCTTCCTCAAAACAGCAGCTTCACTCGCCTTCCCCCTACTGGCAGCTTCACTCTCCTTCCCCCTAACAGCAGCTTCACTCTCCTTCCTCCAAACAGCAGCTTCACTCTCCTTCCCCCAATCGGCAGCTTCACTCTCCTTCCTCCAAACAGCAGCTGCACTCTCCTTCCCCCAATCAGCAGCTTCACTCTCCTTCCTCCAAACAGCAGCTTCACTCTCCTTCCCCCAAACAGCAGCTTCACTCTCCTTCCCCCAAACAGCAGCTTCACTCTCCTTCCCCCTAACAGCAGCTTCACTCTCCTTCCCCCTAACGGCAGCTTCACTCTCCTTCCTCCAAACAGCAGCTTCCCTCTCCTTCCCCCAAACAGCAGCTTCACTCTCCTTCCCCCAAACGGCAGCTTCACTCTCCTTCCTCCAAACAGCAGCTTCACTCTCCTTCCCCCAAACAGCAGCTTCCCTCTCCTTCGTCGGAACGGCAGCTTCCCTCTCCTTCCTCTGAACGGCAGCTTCACTCTCCTTCCCCCGAACAGCAGTTTCACACTCCTTCCCCCAAACAGCAGCTTCACTCTCCTTCCCCCAAACGGCAGCTTCACTCTCCTTCCTCAAAACAGCAGCTTCACTCTCCTTCCTCAAAACAGCAGCTTCACTCTCCTTCCCCCTAACGGCAGCTTCACTCTCCTTCCTACAAACAGCAGCTTCACTCTCCTTCCCCCAAACAGCAGCTTCACTCTCCTTCCCCCTAACGGCAGCTTCACTCTCCTTCCCCCAAACAGCAGCTTCACTCTCCTTCCCCCAAACAGCAACTTCACTCTCCTTCCCCCAAACAGCAGCTTCCCTCTCCTTCCTCGGAACGGCAGCTTCCCTCTCCTTCCTCCAAACAGCAGCTTCACTCTCCTTCCCCCAAACAGCAGCTTCACTCTCCTTCCCCCAAACAGCAGCTTCACTCTCTTTCCCCCAAACAGCAGCTTCACTCTCCTTCCCCCAATCGGCAGCTTCACTCTCCTTCCTCCAAACAGCAGCTTCACTCTCCACCCCCAATCAGCAGCTTCACTCTCCTTCCTCCAAACAGCAGCTTCACTCTCCTTCCCCCAAACAGCAGCTTCACTCTCCTTCTCCCAAACAGCAGCTTCACTCTCCTTCCCCCAAACAGCAGCGTCACTCTCCTTCCCCCAAACAGCAACTTCACTCTCCTTCCCCCAAACAGCAGCTTCACTCTCCTTCCCCCAAACAGCAGCTTCCCTCTCCTTCCTCGGAACGGCAGCTTCCCTCTCCTTCCTCTGAACGGAAGCTTCACTCTCCTTCCCCCAAACAGCAACTTCACTCTCCTTCCTCCAAAAGGCAGCTTCACTCTCCTTCCCCCAAACAGCATCTTCACTCTCCTTCCTCCAAAAGGCAGCTTCACTCTCCTTCCCCCAAACAGCAGCTTCACTCTCCTTCCTCCAAACAGCAGCTTCACTCTCCTTCCTCAAAACAGCAGCTTCACTCGCCTTCCCCCTACTGGCAGCTTCACTCTCCTTCCCCCTAACAGCAGCTTCACTCTCCTTCCTCCAAACAGCAGCTTCACTCTCCTTCCCCCAATCGGCAGCTTCACTCTCCTTCCTCCAAACAGCAGCTGCACTCTCCTTCCCCCAATCAGCAGCTTCACTCTCCTTCCTCCAAACAGCAGCTTCACTCTCCTTCCCCCAAACAGCAGCTTCACTCTCCTTCCCCCAAACAGCAGCTTCACTCTCCTTCCCCCTAACAGCAGCTTCACTCTCCTTCCCCCTAACAGCAGCTTCACTCTCCTTCCTCCAAACAGCAGCTTCACTCTCCTTCCCCCAATCGGCAGCTTCACTCTCCTTCCTCCAAACAGCAGCTGCACTCTCCTTCCCCCAATCAGCAGCTTCACTCTCCTTCCTCCAAACAGCAGCTTCACTCTCCTTCCCCCAAACAGCAGCTTCACTCTCCTTCCCCCAAACAGCAGCTTCACTCTCCTTCCCCCTAACAGCAGCTTCACTCTCCTTCCCCCTAACGGCAGCTTCACTCTCCTTCCTCCAAACAGCAGCTTCCCTCTCCTTCCCCCAAACAGCAGCTTCACTCTCCTTCCCCCAAACGGCAGCTTCACTCTCCTTCCTCCAAACAGCAGCTTCACTCTCCTTCCCCCAAACAGCAGCTTCCCTCTCCTTCGTCGGAACGGCAGCTTCCCTCTCCTTCCTCTGAACGGCAGCTTCACTCTCCTTCCCCCGAACAGCAGTTTCACTCTCCTTCCCCCAAACAGCAGCTTCACTCTCCTTCCCCCAAACGGCAGCTTCACTCTCCTTCCTCAAAACAGCAGCTTCACTCTCCTTCCTCAAAACAGCAGCTTCACTCTCCTTCCCCCTAACGGCAGCTTCACTCTCCTTCCTACAAACAGCAGCTTCACTCTCCTTCCCCCAAACAGCAGCTTCACTCTCCTTCCCCCTAACGGCAGCTTCACTCTCCTTCCCCCAAACAGCAGCTTCACTCTCCTTCCCCCAAACAGCAGCTTCACTCTCCTTCCCCCAAACAGCAACTTCACTCTCCTTCCCCCAAACAGCAGCTTCCCTCTCCTTCCTCGGAACGGCAGCTTCCCTCTCCTTCCTCCAAACAGCAGCTTCACTCTCCTTCCCCCAAACAGCAGCTTCACTCTCCTTCCCCCAAACAGCAGCTTCACTCTCTTTCCCCCAAACAGCAGCTTCACTCTCCTTCCCCCAATCGGCAGCTTCACTCTCCTTCCTCCAAACAGCAGCTTCACTCTCCACCCCCAATCAGCAGCTTCACTCTCCTTCCTCCAAACAGCAGCTTCACTCTCCTTCCCCCAAACAGCAGCTTCACTCTCCTTCCCCCAAACAGCAGCTTCACTCTCCTTCCCCCAAACAGCAGCTTCACTCTCCTTCTCCCAAACAGCAGCTTTACTCTCCTTCCCCCAAACAGCAGCGTCACTCTCCTTCCCCCAAACAGCAGCTTCACTCTCCTTCCCCCAAACAGCAGCTTCACTCTCCTTCCCCCAAACAGCAGCTTCCCTCTCCTTCCTCGGAACGGCAGCTTCCCTCTCCTTCCTCTGAACGGAAGCTTCACTCTCCTTCCCCCTAACAGCAGCTTCACTCTCCTTCCTCCAAACAGCAGCTTCACTCTCCTACCCCCAAACAGCAGCTTCACTCTCCTTCCCCCAAACAGCAGCTTCACTCTCCTTCCCCCAAACAGCAGCTTCATTCTCCTTCCCCCAAACAGCAGCTTCACTCTCCTTCCTCCAAACAGCAGCTTCCCTCTCCTTCCCCCAAAAGGCAGCTTCACTCTCCTTCCCCCAAACAGCAGATTCACTCTCCTTCCCCCAAACAGCAGCTTCACTCTCCTTCCCCCAAACAGCAGCTTCACTCTCCTTCCCCCAAACAGCAGCTTCCCTCTCCTTCCCCCAAACAGCAGCTTCACTCTCCTTCCCCCAAACAGCAGCTTCACTCTCCTTCCCCCAAACAGCAGCTTCACTCTCCTTCCCCCAATCAGCAGCTTCACTCTCCTTCCCCCAAACAGCAGCTTCACTCTCCTTCCCCCAAACAGCAGCTTCACTCTCCTTCCTCCAAACAGCAGCTTCACTCTCCTTCCCCCAAACAGCAGCTTCCCTCTCCTTCCCCCAAAAGGCAGCTTCACTCTCCTTCCCCCAAACAGCAGATTCACTCTCCTTCCCCCAAACAGCAGCTTCACTCTCCTTCCCCCAAACAGCAGCTTCACTCTCCTTGCCCCAAACAGCAGCTTCCCTCTCCTTCCCCCAAACAGCAGCTTCACTCTCCTTCCCCCAAACAGCAGCTTCACTCTCCTTCCCCCAAACAGCAGCTTCACTCTCCTTCCCCCAATCAGCAGCTTCACTCTCCTTCCTCCAAACAGCAGCTTCACTCTCCTTCCTCCAAACAGCAGCTTCACTCTCCTTCCTCCAAACAGCAGCTTCACTCTCCTTCCCCCAAACAGCAACTTCACTCTCCTTCCTCCAAAAGGCAGCTTCACTCTCCTTCCCCCAAACAGCATCTTCACTCTCCTTCCTCCAAAAGGCAGCTTCACTCTCCTTCCCCCAAACAGCAGCTTCACTCTCCTTCCTCCAAACAGCAGCTTCACTCTCCTTCCTCAAAACAGCAGCTTCACTCGCCTTCCCCCTACTGGCAGCTTCACTCTCCTTCCCCCTAACAGCAGCTTCACTCTCCTTCCTCCAAACAGCAGCTTCACTCTCCTTCCCCCAATCGGCAGCTTCACTCTCCTTCCTCCAAACAGCAGCTGCACTCTCCTTCCCCCAATCAGCAGCTTCACTCTCCTTCCTCCAAACAGCAGCTTCACTCTCCTTCCCCCAAACAGCAGCTTCACTCTCCTTCCCCCAAACAGCAGCTTCACTCTCCTTCCCACTAACAGCAGCTTCACTCTCCTTCCCCCAAACAGCAGCTTCACTCTCCTTCCCCCAAACGGCAGCTTCACTCTCCTTCCTCAAAACAGCAGCTTCACTCTCCTTCCTCAAAACAGCAGCTTCACTCTCCTTCCCCCTAACGGCAGCTTCACTCTCCTTCCTACAAACAGCAGCTTCACTCTCCTTCCCCCAAACAGCAGCTTCACTCTCCTTCCCCCTAACGGCAGCTTCACTCTCCTTCCCCCAAACAGCAGCTTCACTCTCCTTCCCCCAAACAGCAGCTTCACTCTCCTTCCCCCAAACAGCAACTTCACTCTCCTTCCCCCAAACAGCAGCTTCCCTCTCCTTCCTCGGAACGGCAGCTTCCCTCTCCTTCCTCCAAACAGCAGCTTCACTCTCCTTCCCCCAAACAGCAGCTTCACTCTCCTTCCCCCAAACAGCAGCTTCACTCTCTTTCCCCCAAACAGCAGCTTCACTCTCCTTCCCCCAATCGGCAGCTTCACTCTCCTTCCTCCAAACAGCAGCTTCACTCTCCACCCCCAATCAGCAGCTTCACTCTCCTTCCTCCAAACAGCAGCTTCACTCTCCTTCCCCCAAACAGCAGCTTCACTCTCCTTCCCCCAAACAGCAGCTTCACTCTCCTTCCCCCAAACAGCAGCTTCACTCTCCTTCTCCCAAACAGCAGCTTTACTCTCCTTCCCCCAAACAGCAGCGTCACTCTCCTTCCCCCAAACAGCAGCTTCACTCTCCTTCCCCCAAACAGCAGCTTCACTCTCCTTCCCCCAAACAGCAGCTTCCCTCTCCTTCCTCGGAACGGCAGCTTCCCTCTCCTTCCTCTGAACGGAAGCTTCACTCTCCTTCCCCCTAACAGCAGCTTCACTCTCCTTCCTCCAAACAGCAGCTTCACTCTCCTACCCCCAAACAGCAGCTTCACTCTCCTTCCCCCAAACAGCAGCTTCACTCTCCTTCCCCCAAACAGCAGCTTCACTCTCCTTCCCCCAAACAGCAGCTTCACTCTCCTTCCTCCAAACAGCAGCTTCACTCTCCTTCCCCCAAACAGCAGCTTCCCTCTCCTTCCCCCAAAAGGCAGCTTCACTCTCCTTCCCCCAAACAGCAGATTCACTCTCCTTCCCCCAAACAGCAGCTTCACTCTCCTTCCCCCAAACAGCAGCTTCACTCTCCTTGCCCCAAACAGCAGCTTCCCTCTCCTTCCCCCAAACAGCAGCTTCACTCTCCTTCCCCCAAACAGCAGCTTCACTCTCCTTCCCCCAAACAGCAGCTTCACTCTCCTTCCCCCAATCAGCAGCTTCACTCTCCTTCCCCCAAACAGCAGCTTCACTCTCCTTCCCCCAAACAGCAGCTTCACTCTCCTTCCTCCAAACAGCAGCTTCACTCTCCTTCCCCCAAACAGCAGCTTCCCTCTCCTTCCCCCAAAAGGCAGCTTCACTCTCCTTCCCCCAAACAGCAGATTCACTCTCCTTCCCCCAAACAGCAGCTTCACTCTCCTTCCCCCAAACAGCAGCTTCACTCTCCTTGCCCCAAACAGCAGCTTCCCTCTCCTTCCCCCAAACAGCAGCTTCACTCTCCTTCCCCCAAACAGCAGCTTCACTCTCCTTCCCCCAAACAGCAGCTTCACTCTCCTTCCCCCAATCAGCAGCTTCACTCTCCTTCCTCCAAACAGCAGCTTCACTCTCCTTCCTCCAAACAGCAGCTTCACTCTCCTTCCTCCAAACAGCAGCTTCACTCTCCTTCCCCCAAACAGCAACTTCACTCTCCTTCCTCCAAAAGGCAGCTTCACTCTCCTTCCCCCAAACAGCATCTTCACTCTCCTTCCTCCAAAAGGCAGCTTCACTCTCCTTCCCCCAAACAGCAGCTTCACTCTCCTTCCTCCAAACAGCAGCTTCACTCTCCTTCCTCAAAACAGCAGCTTCACTCGCCTTCCCCCTACTGGCAGCTTCACTCTCCTTCCCCCTAACAGCAGCTTCACTCTCCTTCCTCCAAACAGCAGCTTCACTCTCCTTCCCCCAATCGGCAGCTTCACTCTCCTTCCTCCAAACAGCAGCTGCACTCTCCTTCCCCCAATCAGCAGCTTCACTCTCCTTCCTCCAAACAGCAGCTTCACTCTCCTTCCCCCAAACAGCAGCTTCACTCTCCTTCCCCCAAACAGCAGCTTCACTCTCCTTCCCACTAACAGCAGCTTCACTCTCCTTCCCCCAAACAGCAGCTTCACTCTCCTTCCCCCAAACGGCAGCTTCACTCTCCTTCCTCAAAACAGCAGCTTCACTCTCCTTCCTCAAAACAGCAGCTTCACTCTCCTTCCCCCTAACGGCAGCTTCACTCTCCTTCCTACAAACAGCAGCTTCACTCTCCTTCCCCCAAACAGCAGCTTCACTCTCCTTCCCCCTAACGGCAGCTTCACTCTCCTTCCCCCAAACAGCAGCTTCACTCTCCTTCCCCCAAACAGCAGCTTCACTCTCCTTCCCCCAAACAGCAACTTCACTCTCCTTCCCCCAAACAGCAGCTTCCCTCTCCTTCCTCGGAACGGCAGCTTCCCTCTCCTTCCTCCAAACAGCAGCTTCACTCTCCTTCCCCCAAACAGCAGCTTCACTCTCCTTCCCCCAAACAGCAGCTTCACTCTCTTTCCCCCAAACAGCAGCTTCACTCTCCTTCCCCCAATCGGCAGCTTCACTCTCCTTCCTCCAAACAGCAGCTTCACTCTCCACCCCCAATCAGCAGCTTCACTCTCCTTTCTCCAAACAGCAGCTTCACTCTCCTTCCCCCAAACAGCAGCTTCACTCTCCTTCCCCCAAACAGCAGCTTCACTCTCCTTCCCCCAAACAGCAGCTTCACTCTCCTTCTCCCAAACAGCAGCTTTACTCTCCTTCCCCCAAACAGCAGCGTCACTCTCCTTCCCCCAAACAGCAGCTTCACTCTCCTTCCCCCAAACAGCAGCTTCACTTTCCTTCCCCCAAACAGCAGCTTCCCTCTCCTTCCTCGGAACGGCAGCTTCCCTCTCCTTCCTCTGAACGGAAGCTTCACTCTCCTTCCCCCTAACAGCAGCTTCACTCTCCTTCCTCCAAACAGCAGCTTCACTCTCCTACCCCCAAACAGCAGCTTCACTCTCCTTCCCCCAAACAGCAGCTTCACTCTCCTTCCCCCAAACAGCAGCTTCACTCTCCTTCCCCCAAACAGCAGCTTCACTCTCCTTCCTCCAAACAGCAGCTTCACTCTCCTTCCCCCAAACAGCAGCTTCCCTCTCCTTCCCCCAAAAGGCAGCTTCACTCTCCTTCCCCCAAACAGCAGATTCACTCTCCTTCCCCCAAACAGCAGCTTCACTCTCCTTCCCCCAAACAGCAGCTTCACTCTCCTTGCCCCAAACAGCAGCTTCCCTCTCCTTCCCCCAAACAGCAGCTTCACTCTCCTTCCCCCAAACAGCAGCTTCACTCTCCTTCCCCCAAACAGCAGCTTCACTCTCCTTCCCCCAATCAGCAGCTTCACTCTCCTTCCCCCAAACAGCAGCTTCACTCTCCTTCCCCCAAACAGCAGCTTCACTCTCCTTCCTCCAAACAGCAGCTTCACTCTCCTTCCCCCAAACAGCAGCTTCCCTCTCCTTCCCCCAAAAGGCAGCTTCACTCTCCTTCCCCCAAACAGCAGATTCACTCTCCTTCCCCCAAACAGCAGCTTCACTCTCCTTCCCCCAAACAGCAGCTTCACTCTCCTTGCCCCAAACAGCAGCTTCCCTCTCCTTCCCCCAAACAGCAGCTTCACTCTCCTTCCCCCAAACAGCAGCTTCACTCTCCTTCCCCCAAACAGCAGCTTCACTCTCCTTCCCCCAATCAGCAGCTTCACTCTCCTTCCTCCAAACAGCAGCTTCACTCTCCTTCCTCCAAACAGCAGCTTCACTCTCCTTCCTCCAAACAGCAGCTTCACTCTCCTTCCCCCAAACAGCAACTTCACTCTCCTTCCTCCAAAAGGCAGCTTCACTCTCCTTCCCCCAAACAGCATCTTCACTCTCCTTCCTCCAAAAGGCAGCTTCACTCTCCTTCCCCCAAACAGCAGCTTCACTCTCCTTCCTCCAAACAGCAGCTTCACTCTCCTTCCTCAAAACAGCAGCTTCACTCGCCTTCCCCCTACTGGCAGCTTCACTCTCCTTCCCCCTAACAGCAGCTTCACTCTCCTTCCTCCAAACAGCAGCTTCACTCTCCTTCCCCCAATCGGCAGCTTCACTCTCCTTCCTCCAAACAGCAGCTGCACTCTCCTTCCCCCAATCAGCAGCTTCACTCTCCTTCCTCCAAACAGCAGCTTCACTCTCCTTCCCCCAAACAGCAGCTTCACTCTCCTTCCCCCAAACAGCATCTTCACTCTCCTTCCCCCTAACAGCAGCTTCACTCTCCTTCCCCCTAACGGCAGCTTCACTCTCCTTCCTCCAAACAGCAGCTTCCCTCTCCTTCCCCCAAACAGCAGCTTCACTCTCCTTCCCCCAAACGGCAGCTTCACTCTCCTTCCTCCAAACAGCAGCTTCACTCTCCTTCCCCCAAACAGCAGCTTCCCTCTCCTTCGTCGGAACGGCAGCTTCCCTCTCCTTCCTCTGAACGGCAGCTTCACTCTCCTTCCCCCGAACAGCAGTTTCACTCTCCTTCCCCCAAACAGCAGCTTCACTCTCCTTCCCCCAAACGGCAGCTTCACTCTCCTTCCTCAAAACAGCAGCTTCACTCTCCTTCCTCAAAACAGCAGCTTCACTCTCCTTCCCCCTAACGGCAGCTTCACTCTCCTTCCTACAAACAGCAGCTTCACTCTCCTTCCCCCAAACAGCAGCTTCACTCTCCTTCCCCCTAACGGCAGCTTCACTCTCCTTCCTCCAAACAGCAGCTTCACTCTCCTTCCCCCAAACAGCAGCTTCACTCTCCTTCCCCCAAACAGCAGCTTCCCTCTCCTTCCCCCAAAAGGCAGCTTCACTCTCCTTCCCCCAAACAGCAGATTCACTCTCCTTCCCCCAAACAGCAGCTTCACTCTCCTTCCCCCAAACAGCAGCTTCACTCTCCTTGCCCCAAACAGCAGCTTCCCTCTCCTTCCCCCAAACAGCAGCTTCACTCTCCTTCCCCCAAACAGCAGCTTCACTCTCCTTCCCCCAAACAGCAGCTTCACTCTCCTTCCCCCAATCAGCAGCTTCACTCTCCTTCCTCCAAACAGCAGCTTCACTCTCCTTCCCCCAAACAGCAGCTTCACTCTCCTTCCCCCAAACAGCAGCTTCACTCTCCTTCCCCCAAACAGCAGCTTCACTCTCCTTCCCCCAAACGGCAGCTTCACTCTCCTTCCTCCAAACAGCAGCTTCACTGTCCTTCCCCCTAACGGCAGCTTCACTCTCCTTCCCCCAAACAGCAGCTTCACTCTCCTTCCCCCAAACAGCAGCTTCCCTCTCCTTCCTCGGAACGGCAGCTTCCCTCTCCTTCCTCCAAACAGCAGCTTCACTCTCCTTCCCCCAATCGGCAGCTTCACTCTCCTTCCTCCAAACAGCAGCTTCACTCTCCACCCCCAATCAGCAGCTTCACTCTCCTTCCTCCAAACAGCAGCTTCACTCTCCTTCCCCCAAACAGCAGCTTCACTCTCCTTCCCCCAAACAGCAGCTTCACTCTCCTTCCCCCAAACAGCAGCTTCACTCTCCTTCTCCCAAACAGCAGCTTCACTCTCCTTCCCCCAAACAGCAGCGTCACTCTCCTTCCCCCAAACAGCAGCTTCACTCTCCTTCCCCCAAACAGCAGCTTCACTCTCCTTCCCCCAAACAGCAGCTTCCCTCTCCTTCCTCGGAACGGCAGCTTCCCTCTCCTTCCTCTGAACGGAAGCTTCACTCTCCTTCCCCCTAACAGCAGCTTCACTCTCCTTCCTCCAAACAGCAGCTTCACTCTCCTACCCCCAAACAGCAGCTTCACTCTCCTTCCCCCAAACAGCAGCTTCACTCTCCTTCCCCCAAACAGCAGCTTCACTCTCCTTCCCCCAAACAGCAGCTTCACTCTCCTTCCCCCAAACAGCAGCTTCCCTCTCCTTCCCCCAAAAGGCAGCTTCACTCTCCTTCCCCCAAACAGCAGATTCACTCTCCTTCCCCCAAACAGCAGCTTCACTCTCCTTCCCCCAAACAGCAGCTTCACTCTCCTTGCCCCAAACAGCAGCTTCCCTCTCCTTCCCCCAAACAGCAGCTTCACTCTCCTTCCCCCAAACAGCAGCTTCACTCTCCTTCCCCCAAACAGCAGCTTCACTCTCCTTCCCCCAATCAGCAGCTTCACTCTCCTTCCTCCAAACAGCAGCTTCACTCTCCTTCCCCCAAACAGCAGCTTCACTCTCCTTCCCCCAAACAGCAGCTTCACTCTCCTTCCCCCAAACAGCAGCTTCACTCTCCTTCCCCCAAACAGCAGCTTCACTCTCCTTCCTCCAAACAGCAGCTTCACTGTCCTTCCCCCTAACGGCAGCTTCACTCTCCTTCCTCCAAACAGCAGCTTCCCTCTCCTTCCCCCAAACAGCAGCTTTACTCTCCTTCCCCCAAACAGCAGCTTCACTCTCCTTCCTCCAAACAGCAGCTTCACTGTCCTTCCCCCAATCAGCAGCTTCACTCTCATTCCCCCAAACAGCAGCTTCACTCTCCTTCCCCCAATCGGCAGCTTCACTCTCCTTCCTCCAAACAGCAGCTTCACTCTCCACCCCCAATCAGCAGCTTCACTCTCCTTCCTCCAAACAGCAGCTTCACTCTCCTTCCCCCAAACAGCAGCTTCACTCTCCTTCCCCCAAACAGCAGCTTCACTCTCCTTCTCCCAAACAGCAGCTTCACTCTCCTTCCCCCAAACAGCAGCGTCACTCTCCTTCCCCCAAATAGCAGCTTCACTCTCCTTCCCCCAAACAGCAGCTTCACTCTCCTTCCCCCAAACAGCAGCTTCCCTCTCCTTCCTCGGAACGGCAGCTTCCCTCTCCTTCCTCTGAACGGAAGCTTCACTCTCCTTCCCCCTAACAGCAGCTTCACTCTCCTTCCTCCAAACAGCAGCTTCACTCTCCTACCCCCAAACAGCAGCTTCACTCTCCTTCCCCCAAACAGCAGCTTCACTCTCCTTCCCCCAAACAGCAGCTTCACTCTCCTTCCCCCAAACAGCAGCTTCACTCTCCTTCCCCCAAACAGCAGCTTCACTCTCCTTCCCCCAAACAGCAGCTTCCCTCTCCTTCCCCCAAAAGGCAGCTTCACTCTCCTTCCCCCAAACAGCAGATTCACTCTCCTTCCCCCAAACAGCAGCTTCCCTCTCCTTCCCCCAAAAGGCAGCTTCCCTCTCCTTCCCCCAAACAGCAGCTTCACTCTCCTTGCCCCAAACAGCAGCTTCCCTCTCCTTCCCCCAAACAGCAGCTTCACTCTCCTTCCCCCAAACAGCAGCTTCACTCTCCTTCCCCCAAACAGCAGCTTCACTCTCCTTCCCCCAATCAGCAGCTTCACTCTCCTTCCTCCAAACAGCAGCTTCACTCTCCTTCCCCCAAACAGCAGCTTCACTCTCCTTCCCCCAAACAGCAGCTTCACTCTCCTTCCCCCAAACGGCAGCTTCACTCTCCTTCCTCCAAACAGCAGCTTCACTGTCCTTCCCCCTAACGGCAGCTTCACTCTCCTTCCCCCAAACAGCAGCTTCACTCTCCTTCCTCCAAACAGCAGCTTCACTGTCCTTCCCCCAATCAGCAGCTTCCCTCTCCTTCCTCCAAACAGCAGCTTCACTCTCCTTCCCCCAAACAGCAGCTTCACTCTACTTCCCCCAAACAGCAGCTTCACTCTCCTTCCCCCAAACAGCAGCTTCACTCTCCTTTCGCCAAACAGCAGCTTCCCTCTCCTTCCTCGGAACGGCAGCTTCCCTCTCCTTCCTCTGAACGGCAGCTTCACCCTCCTTCCCCCTAACAGCAGCTTCACTCTCATTCCCCCAAACAGCAGCTTCACTCTCCTTCCCCCAAACAGCAGCTTCACTCTCCTTCCCCCAAACAGCAGCTTCCCTCTCCTTCCCCCTAACGGCAGCTTCCCTCTCCTTCCCCCAAACAGCAGCTTCACTCTCCTTCCCCAAACAGCAGCTTCCCTCTCCTTCCCCCTAACGGCAGCTTCCCTCTCCTTCCTCCAATCAGCAGCTTCCCTCTCCTTCTCCCAATCGGCAGCTTCACTCTCCTTCCCCCAAACGGCAGCTTCCCTCTCCTTCCTCCAATCAGCAGCTTCCCTCTCCTTCTCCCAATCAGCAGCTTCACTCTACTTCCCCCAAACGGCAGCTTCACTCTCCTTCCCCCAAACAGCAGCTTCACTCTCCTTCCCCCAAACGGCAGCTTCCCTCTCCTTCCTCCAATCGGCAGCTTCCCTCTCCTTCTCCCAATCAGCAGCTTCACTCTCCTTCCCCCAAACAGCAGCTTCACTCTCCTTCCCCCAAACAGCAGCTTCACTCTCCTTCCCCCAAACAGCAGCTTCCCTCTCCTTCCCCCTAACGGCAGCTTCACTCTCCTTCCCCCAAACAGCAGCTTCCCTCTCCTTCCCCCTAACGGCAGCTTCACTCTCCTTCCCCCTAACGGCAGCTTCCCTCTCCTTCCCCCTAACGGCAGCTTCCCTCTCCTTCCCCCAAACAGCAGCTTCACTCTCCTTCCCCCTAACGGCAGCTTCCCTCTCCTTCCCCCAAACAGCAGCTTCACTCTCCTTCCCCAAACTGCAGCTTCCCTCTCCTTCCCCCTAACGGCAGCTTCCCTCTCCTTCCTCCAATCAGCAGCTTCCCTCTCCTTCTCCCAATCAGCAGCTTCACTCTCCTTCCCCCAAACAGCAGCTTCCCTCTCCTTCTCCCAAACAGCAGCTTCCCTCTCCTTCCCCTGAACGTTAAAGAACGGCTGCAGAGGGAGCATTAGAAGAGGCTGTCTATGTTATTCATCACATACCTCATAAACAACAGGTGTGGACTAACAGTGAAATGCTATGTAGTGTGCTTGGAGAGTGTAGTAATAAATTAATACTTAGCTACTGTACGTCACCATGGATATTACAATTTATTAAACATTTGAGCTGGGTAATATGATAGTCAAGGAATTGGCTCAATCATATGTGTCACAGGCAAATGAGGGGACACGAACAACAGGTATAGGCCAATTAAAAAGGTTCTTTATTCTAAACCAAAACTATTAACTTTAAACAAAGAAAAAGGAATGAGGTGTGGTTGTATCATAATGTAAGGTGTATGTAAAGTGCATGGATGCGTGAATCTGTGTGTGTGAACATGACTGAGTGAAAACTATGCAAAACTACAAAGGAACAAACAAAACAGGATCATACCTGGAGGAGCAGAGAGAGAGAGAGAAGTGGTTAGTGTAGCAAGTTTAAATACCCTGAGCCCAGGTGGCTCCAATCACTAACGACCCTCCTCTGCCTGCAGGAGGAACCGCCCCTGCAATGCAGAGGGGCCGTGACATATTTGATTTAATAATCTTAAAAAACCAATCACCCCCATATTACATGTTGGTTGCAGACATCATGAATTGTTAAATCCAGGAAGTACATTTAGTAATATGCTGAATCAGCTACAACAAAAAAAAAAGACCAGGAAGCAAGATGATAATTGTCCCACACAACATAAAACCAGAATTACATTTGTTCATCTTTAAAGTTGATGGAGCCAGAGAATATCCATCATCGTGTAGGTCTTGTAATCCGCTAACAAACTGTATCTAGCCCTCGTGTTAAAAGGGAAATGTCTTTTGTTTTATTAATAACCCCTAATAAATATCCTAATGAACGGCCATGGATCGCACGTTTTACGATATCATGTGTGGTTCTCAATGAATGCAGTGTAAAGCTGTCGATCTTCTCTATAATGGGCCGTTACTGTGAGGTCTGTCGGTCTTTAGCCTGTCTACATCCTGTGTTAAGGTGTCCTCTTTAACCTGTCTACATCCTGTGTTAAGGTGTCCTCTTTAGCCTGTCTACATCCTGTGTTAAGGTGTCCTCTTTAGCCTGTCTACATCCTGTGTTAAGGTGTCCTCTTTAGCCTGTCTACATCCTGTGTTAAGGTGTCCTCTTTAGCCTGTCTACATCCTGTGTTAAGGTGTCCTCTTTAGCCTGTCTACATCCTGTGTTAAGGTGTCCTCTTTAGCCTGTCTACATCCTGTGTTAAGGTGTCCTCTTTAGCCTGTCTACATCCTGTGTTAAGGTGTCCTCTTTAGCCTGTCTACATCCTGTGTTAAGGTGTCCTCTTTAGCCTGTCTAGATCCTGTGTTAAGGTGTCCTCTTTAGCCTGTCTACATCCTGTGTTAAGGTGT